>NC_056732.1:1564720881-1564923381 GCF_019279795.1 Protopterus annectens
AAAGGGGGTAACTGTCATATAGGTTACCAATGAGAAAGGGGGATAACTACCATATAGAACACCACTGATAAAGGGGGATAACTACCATATAGAATGCCTATGTGAAAAAGGGATAACTGCCCTATAGAATACCAATGAGAACGGGGGATAACTACCATATAGAATACCACTGAGAATGGCGGATAACTACCATATGGAATACCACTGAGAAAGTGGGATAACTACCATATAGAATACCACTGAGAAAAGAGGATAGCTACCATATAGAATGCCACTGAGAAAGAGGGACAATTACCATATAGAATGCCATTCAGAAAGGGGGACAACTACCATATAGAATCCCACTAAGAATGGGGGATAACTACCATGTAGAATACAACTGAGAAAGGGGGACAACTACCATATAAAAGACCACTGATAACTACCATATAGAATACCCCTGAGAAAGGGGATAACTAACATATAGAATACCAATGAGAAAGGGGGATAACTACCATATAGAATACTACTGAGAATGGGGGATAACTACCATGTAGAATACCCGTGAGAAAGGGGGATTACTACCATGTAGAATACCACTGAGAAAAGGGGATAACTGCCATGTAGAATACCCATGAGAAAAGGGGATAACTACCATAGAGAATACCCCTGAGAAAGGGGGATAACTACCATGTGGAATACCCCTGAGAAAGGGGGATAACTACCATATATAATACCCCTGCGAAAGGGGGATAACTACCACATAGAATACCAATGAAAACAGGTGATAACTACCATATGGAATTCCACTGAGAAAGGGGGATAACTACCATATGGAATACCACTGAGGAAGAGGGATAATGACCATATGGAATGCCACTGCGAAAGGGGGATAATGACCATATAGAATACCAATGAGAAAGGGGGATAACGACCATACAGAATGCCACTGTGAAAGGGGGATAACTACCATATAGAATGTTACTGAGAAAGGGGGATAATGACCATATAGATTGCCACTGAGAAAGGGGGATAACTGCCATATAGAATGCCACTGAGAAAGGGGGATAACTACCATATGGAATAGCACTGAAAAAGGGTAATAACTACCATATAGAATACAACTGAGAAAGGGGACAACTACCATATAGAAGACCACTGATAACTACCATATAGAATATCCCTGAGAAAGGGGATAACTACCATATAGAATGCCACTGAGAAAAGGGGATAACTACCATATGGAATACAAATGTGAAAGGGGGATACCTACTATATGGAATATCCTTGAGAAAGGGGGATAACTACCATATGGAATATACCTGAGAAAGGGGAATAACTACCATATGGATTTCCCCTGAGAAAGGGGGAAAACTACCATATAGAATACCAATGAGAAAGGGGGATAACTACCATATAGAATACCACTGAGAAAATGGGGATAACTACAGAATAGAATTCCCCTGAGAAAGGGGGGTAACTACCATATAGAAAACCAATGAGAAAGGGGGATAACTACCATATAGAATACCAATGAGAAAGAGGGATAACTACCATATGGATTACAAATGAGAAAGGGGAATAACTACTATATGGACTACCCTTCAGAAAGGGAGATAGCTACCATATGGAATACCCCTGAGAAAGGGGTATAACTATCATATGGAATACCCCTGAGATCGGGGGATAACTTCCATATAGAATACCAATGAGGAAGGTGGATAACTACCATATAGAATACCAATGAGAAAGGGGGATAACTACCATATAGAATACCCCTGAGAAAAGGGGATAACTGCCATATAATATACTAATGAGAATTGCGGATATCTACCATATAGAATGCCACTGAGAAAGGGGGATAACTTCCATATAGAATACCACTAAGAAACCGGGATAACTACCATAAAGAATACCACTGAGAAAGGGGGATAACTGCCGTATAGAATGCAACTGAGAAAGGGGGATAACTTCCATATAGAATATCACTGAGAAAGGGGGATAACTACCATATAGAATACCAATATGAAAGGGGGATAACTACTATATGGAATACCCTTGAGAAAGGCAGATAAGTATCATATGGAATTCCCCTGAGAAGGGGGGATAACTACCATAAGAAATTCCCCTGA
This sequence comes from Protopterus annectens, assembly GCF_019279795.1. NCBI lineage: Eukaryota > Metazoa > Chordata > Ceratodontiformes > Protopteridae > Protopterus > Protopterus annectens. The sequence continues at coordinate 1,564,722,993 of NC_056732.1, forward strand.
GAAAGGGGGATAACTACCATATAGAATACCAATGAGAAAGGGGGATAACTACCATATAGAAAACCACTGAGAAAAAGGGGATAACTACAAAATAGAATTCCCCAGAGAAAGGGGGATAACTACCATATAGAATACCAATGGGAAAAAGGGATAACTACCATATAGAATACCAATGAGAAAGTGGGATAACTACCATATGGAATACAAATGAGAAAGGGGGATAACTACCATATGGAATACCCTTGAGAAAGGGAGATAAGTATCATATGGAATTCCCCTGAGAAAGAGGGATACCTACCATATAGAATACCCTAAAAGAGGGGGATAACTACCATATAGAATACTACTAAGAGTGGAGGATAACTACCATATAGAATACCCCTGAGAGAGGGGGAAAAGTACCATATAGAATGCCACTGAGAAAGGGGGATAACTTCCATATAGAATACCACAGAGAAAGGGGGATAACTACCATATAGAATAGCACTGAGAAAGGGGGATAACTACCATATAGAATACCAATGAGAAATGGGGATAACTACCATAATGAATACTTCGGAGATAGGGGGAAAACTACCATATAGAATACCAATGAGAAAGGGGGATAACTACCATATAGAATACCCCTGAGAAAGGGGGATAACTACCATATAATATGCCAATGAGAATGGGGGATAGCTACCATATAGAATACCACTGAAAAAGGGGGATAACTTCCACATAGAATACCACTGATTAAGGGGGATAACTACCACATAGAATCCCAGTGAGAAAGGAGGATAACTACCATTTAGAATCCAATATGAAAGGGGGATAACTACCATATCGAATACCAGTGAAAAAGGGGGATAACTACCATATAGAATACCAATGAGAAAGGGGGATAACTACTGTAGAGAATACCCCTGAGAAAGGGGGATAACTACCATTGGGAATACCAGTGAGAAAGGGGGATAACTACCGTATAGAATACCAATGAGAATGGGGGATAACTACCATATAGAATACCACTGAGAAAGAGGGATTACTACTATATAGAATACCAATGAGAAAGGGGATAGCTACCATATAGAATACCCATGAGAAAGGGGGATAACTGCCATATAGAATACCCCTGACAAAGGGGGATAACTGACATATAGAATACCCCTGACAAAGGGGGACGACTACCATATAGAATACCCCTGAAAATATGGGATGACTACTATATAGAATACCCATGAAAAGTGGGATGACTACCATATAGAATACCAATGAGAAATGGGGATGATTACCATATAGAATACCCATGTGAAAGGGGGATAACTACCATATAGAATACCCCTGTGAAAGGGGGATAACTACCATATAGAATACCCCTGACAAAGGGGGATAACTACCATATAAAATACCAATGAGAAATGGGGATAACTACCATACAGAATACCCCTGAGAAAGGGGAATAACTACCACATAGACTACCCCTGAGAAAGGGGGTAACTACCATATAGAATGCCCATGAGAAAGAGGGATAACTACCATATAAAATACCCCTGAGAAAGGGGGATAACTACCACATAGAATGCCAATGAGAATAGAGGATAACTACCATATAAAATACCACAGCGAAAGGGGGATAACTACCATATTGAATACCACTGAGAAGGGGGGATAACTACCATATAAAATACCCATGACAGAGGGGAATAACTACCATATAGAATACCCCTGAGAGAGGGGGATAACTACCATATTGAATACCCCTGAGAGAGGGGGATAACCACCATATACAATACCCCTGAGAAAGGGGGATAACTACCATATGGAATACCACTGAGAAAGGGGGATAACTACCATATGGAATACCAGTGGGAAATGGGGATAACTACCATATAGAATGCCACTGAGAAAAAAAGGATATCTACTATATAGAATGCCACTGAGAAAGGAGCATAACTTCCATATAGAATTCCACTGAGAAAGGGGGATTACTACCATATAGAATACCACTGAAAAAGGGGGATAACTGCCATATAGAATATCACTGAGAAAGGGGATAACTACCATATAGAATACTATATGAGAATGGGTGTAACTGCCATATAGCTTACCAATGAGAAAGAGGGATAACTACCATATAGAATACCCCAGAGAAAGGGGGATAACTACCATATAGAATACCAATGAGAAAGGGGGTAACTACCATATAGAATACCAATGAGAAAGGGGGATAACTGCCATATAGAATGCCCCTGAGAAAGGGGGTAACTACCATATGGAATACCAGTGAAAATGGGGATAACTACCATATATAATACCAATGAGAAAGAGGGATAACTACCATATAGAATACCCCTGAGAAAGGGGATAACTGCCATATAGAATATCCATGAGAAAGGGGGATGACTACCATATAGAATACCCCTGAAAAAGTGGGATGACTACTATATAGAATACCCATGAAAAATGGGATGACTACTATATAGAATACCAATGAGAAATGGGGATGATTACCAAATAGAATACCCCTGTGAAAGGGGGATAACTACCATATAGAATACCCCTGTGAAAGGGGGATAACTACCACATAGAATACCCCTGTGAAAGGGGATAACTACCATATACAGTACCAATGAGAAAGGGGGATAACTACCATACAGAATACCCCTGAGAAACAGGGATAACTACTATATAGACTACCTCTGAGAAAGGGGGTAACTACCATATAGAATGCCCATGAGAAAGAGGCATAACTACCATATAGAATACCCCTGAGAAAGGGGGATAACTACCAATAGAATACCAATGAGAATAGGGGATAACTACCATATAGAATACCACAGAGAAAGGGGGATAACTACCATATCGAATACCACTGAGAAGGGGGGATAACTACCATATAAAATACCCACAACAGAGGGGAATAACTACCATATAGAATACCCCTGAGAAAGGGGGATGACTACCATATCGAATACCCCTGAGAGAGGGGGATAACCACCATATACAATACCCCTGAGAAAGGGGGATAACTACCATATAAAATACTAATGAGAAAGGGGGATAACTACCTTATAGAATACACCTGAGAAAGGGGGATAACTACCATATAGAAAGCCAGTGAGAAAGGGGGATAACTACCATATAGAATACCCCTGAGAAAGGGGGATATCTACCATATGGAATACCCCTGAGAAAGGTGGATAACTACCATATGGAAAACCCTGAGAAAGGGGGATAACTACCATATGGAATACCACTGAGAAAGGGGGATAACTACCATATGGAATACCAGTGGGAAATGGGGATAACTACCATATAGAATGCCACTGAGAAAAAAAGGATATCTACTATATAGAATGCCACTGAGAAAGGAGCATAACTACCATATAGAATTCCACTGAGAAAGGGGGATTACTACCATATAGAATACCACTGAAAAAGGGGGATAACTACCATACAGAATATCACTGAGAAAGGGGGATAACTACCATATAGAATACTATATGAGAATGGGTGTAACTGCCATATAGCTTACCAATGAGAAAGAGGGATAACTACCATATAGAATACCCCTGTGAAAGGGGGATAACTACCATATACAGTACCAATGAGAAAGGGGGATAACTACCATACAGAATACCCCTGAGAAACAGGGATAACTACTATATAGACTACCTCTGAGAAAGGGGGTAGCTACCATATAGAATGCCCATGAGAAAGAGGCATAACTACCATATAGAATACCCCTGAGAAAGGGGGATAACTACCAATAGAATACCTATGAGAATAGAGGATAACTACCATATAGAATACCACAGAGAAAGGGGGATAACTACCATATCGAATACCACTGAGAAGGGGGGATAACTACCATATAAAATACCCATGACAGAGGGGAATAACTACCATATAGAATACCCCTGAGAAAGGGGGATGACTACCATATCGAATACCCCTGAGAGAGGGGGATAACTACCATATACAATACCCCTGAGAATGGGGGATAACTAACATATAAAATACCAACGAGAAAGGGGGATAACTACCATATAGAATACCCCTGAGAAACGGGGATAACTACCATATAGAATACCCCTGAGAAAGGGGGATAACTACCATATCGAATACCCCTGAGAAACGGGGATAACTACTATATCGAATACCCCTGAGAAAGGGGGATAACTACCATATAGAATACCAGTGGGAAATAGGGATAACTACCATATAGAATGCCACTGAGAAAACAAGGATCTCAGGACCCATGAGAGAGGGGAATAACTACCATACAGAATACCCCCTGAGAGAGGGGGATACCTTCCATATAGAATATGAAAGAGAAAGGGTGACATCTACCAAACAATACTGCTGAGAAAAGTGGATAACTACCATATCAAATACCCCTGAGAAAGGGGGATAACTACCATATGGAATACCAGTGAGAAAGGGGGATAACTAACATATAGAATAGCACTGAGAAACAGGGATAAATACCATATAGAATTCCTTTGAGATAAATGGATAACTACCATATAGAATACCAGTGACAAAAAGGGATAACTACTATATAGAATACTGATGAGAAAGGGGGATAACTACCATATAGAATACCCCTGAGAAAGGGGGATAACTACCATATAGAATACCAGCGAGAAAGGGGGATAACTAACATATAGGATACCAGTGAGAAAGGGGGATAACTAACATACAGAATACCAAGAAGAAAGGCAGATAACTACCATATAGAATACCAATGAGAAAGGGGGAAAACTACCATATAGACTACCACTGAGAAAGGGGGATTACTACCAGATAGAATACCCCTGGGAAAAGGGGGATAACTACCATATAGAATACCAATGAGAAAGGGTGATAACTACCATATAGAATACCCCTGACAAAGGGGGATAACTGCCATATAGAATACCCCTGAGAAAGGGGGATAACTACCAATAGAATACCAATGAGAATAGGGGATAACTACCATATAGAATACCACAGAGAAAGGGGGATAACTACCATATCGAATACCACTGAGAAGGGGGGATAACTACCATATAAAATACCCACGACAGAGGGGAATAACTACCATATAGAATACCCCTGAGAAAGGGGGATGACTACCATATCGAATACCCCTGAGAGAGGGGGATAACCACCATATACAATACCCCTGAGAAAGGGGGATAACTACCATATAAAATACTAATGAGAAAGGGGGATAACTACCTTATAGAATACACCTGAGAAAGGGGGATAACTACCATATAGAAAGCCAGTGAGAAAGGGGGATAACTACCATATAGAATACCCTGAGAAAGGGGATATCTACCATATGGAATACCCCTGAGAAAGGTGGATAACTACCATATGGAAAACCCTGAGAAAGGGGGATAACTACCATATGGAATACCACTTAGAAAGGGGGATAACTACCATATGGAATACCAGTGGGAAATGGGGATAACTACCATATAGAATGCCACTGAGAAAAAAAGGATATCTACTATATAGAATGCCACTGAGAAAGGAGCATAACTACCATATAGAATTCCACTGAGAAAGGGGGATTACTACCATATAGAATACCACTGAAAAAGGGGGATAACTACCATACAGAATATCACTGAGAAAGGGGGATAACTACCATATAGAATACTATATGAGAATGGGTGTAACTGCCATATAGCTTACCAATGAGAAAGAGGGATAACTACCATATAGAATACCCCTGTGAAAGGGGGATAACTACCATATACAGTACCAATGAGAAAGGGGGATAACTACCATACAGAATACCCCTGAGAAACAGGGATAACTACTATATAGACTACCTCTGAGAAAGGGGGTAGCTACCATATAGAATGCCCATGAGAAAGAGGCATAACTACCATATAGAATACCCCTGAGAAAGGGGGATAACTACCAATAGAATACCTATGAGAATAGAGGATAACTACCATATAGAATACCACAGAGAAAGGGGGATAACTACCATATCGAATACCACTGAGAAGGGGGGATAACTACCATATAAAATACCCATGACAGAGGGGAATAACTACCATATAGAATACCCCTGAGAAAGGGGGATGACTACCATATCGAATACCCCTGAGAGAGGGGGATAACTACCATATACAATACCCCTGAGAATGGGGGATAACTAACATATAAAATACCAACGAGAAAGGGGGATAACTACCTTATAGAATACACCTGAGAAAGGGGGATAACTACCATATAGAAAGCCAATGAGAAAGGGGGATAACTACCATATAGAATACCCCTGAGAAACGGGGATAACTACCATATAGAATACCCCTGAGAAAGGGGGATAACTACCATATCGAATACCCCTGAGAAAGGGGGATAACTACCATATAGAATACCAGTGGGAAATAGGGATAACTACCATATAGAATGCCACTGAGAAAACAAGGATCTCAGGACCCATGAGAGAGGGGAATAACTACCATACAGAATACCCCCTGAGAGAGGGGGATACCTTCCATATAGAATATGAAAGAGAAAGGGTGACATCTACCAAACAGAATACTGCTGAGAAAAGTGGATAACTACCATATCAAATACCCCTGAGAAAGGGGGATAACTACCATATGGAATACCAGTGAGAAAGGGGGATAACTAACATATAGAATAGCACTGAGAAACAGAGATAAATACCATATAGAATTCCTTTGAGATAAATGGATAACTACCATATAGAATACCAGTGACAAAAAGGGATAACTACTATATAGAATACCGATGAGAAAGGGGGATAACTACCATATAGAATACCCCTGAGAAAGGGGGATAACTACCATATAGAATACCAGCGAGAAAGGGGGATAACTAACATATAGGATACCAGTGAGAAAGGGGGATAACTAACATATAGAATACCAAGAAGAAAGGCAGATAACTACCATATAGAATACCAATGAGAAAGGGGGAAAACTACTGTATAGACTACCACTGAGAAAGGGGGATTACTACCAGATAGAATACCCCTGGGAAAAGGGGGATAACTACCATATAGAATACCAATGAGAAAGGGTGATAACTACCATATAGAATACCCCTGACAAAGGGGGATAACTGCCATATAGAATACCCCTGAGAAAGGGGGATGACTACCATATAGAATACCCCTGAAAAAGTGGGATGACTACTATATATAATACCCATGAAAATTGGGATGACTACCATATAGAATACCAACGAGAAATGGGGATGACTACCATATAGATTACCCCTGTGAAAGTGGGATAACTACCATATAGACTACCCCTGAGAAAGGGGCTAACTACCATATAGAATACCCTTGAGAAAGGGGGATAACTACCATATGGAATACCACTGAGAAAGGGGGATAACTACCATATGGAATACCAGTGGGAAATGGGGATAACTACCATATAGAATGCCACTGAGAAAAAAAGGATATCTACTATATAGAATGCCACTGAGAAAGGAGCATAACTACCATATAGAATTCCACTGAGAAAGGGGGATTACTACCATATAGAATACCACTGAAAAAGGGGGATAACTACCATACAGAATATCACTGAGTAAGGGGGATAACTACCATATAGAATACTATATGAGAATGGGTGTAACTGCCATATAGCTTACCAATGAGAAAGAGGGATAACTACCATATAGAATACCCCTGTGAAAGGGGGATAACTACCATATACAGTACCAATGAGAAAGGGGGATAACTACCATACAGAATACCCCTGAGAAACAGGGATAACTACTATATAGACTACCTCTGAGAAAGGGGGTAGCTACCATATAGAATGCCCATGAGAAAGAGGCATAACTACCATATAGAATACCCCTGAGAAAGGGGGATAACTACCAATAGAATACCTATGAGAATAGAGGATAACTACCATATAGAATACCACAGAGAAAGGGGGATAACTACCATATCGAATACCACTGAGAAGGGGGGATAACTACCATATAAAATACCCATGACAGAGGGGAATAACTACCATATAGAATACCCCTGAGAAAGGGGGATGACTACCATATCGAATACCCCTGAGAGAGGGGGATAACTACCATATACAATACCCCTGAGAATGGGGGATAACTAACATATAAAATACCAACGAGAAAGGGGGATAACTACCTTATAGAATACACCTGAGAAAGGGGGATAACTACCATATAGAAAGCCAATGAGAAAGGGGGATAACTACCATATAGAATACCCCTGAGAAACGGGGATAACTACCATATAGAATACCCCTGAGAAAGGGGGATAACTACCATATCGAATACCCCTGAGAAACGGGGATAACTACCATATCGAATACCCCTGAGAAAGGGGGATAACTACCATATAGAATACCAGTGGGAAATAGGGATAACTACCATATAGAATGCCACTGAGAAAACAAGGATCTCAGGACCCATGAGAGAGGGGAATAACTACCATACAGAATACCCCCTGAGAGAGGGGGATACCTTCCATATAGAATATGAAAGAGAAAGGGTGACATCTACCAAACAGAATACTGCTGAGAAAAGTGGATAACTACCATATCAAATACCCCTGAGAAAGGGGGATAACTACCATATGGAATACCAGTGAGAAAGGGGGATAACTACCATATAGAATAGCACTGAGAAACAGGGATAAATACCATATAGAATTCCTTTGAGATAAATGGATAACTACCATATAGAATACCAGTGACAAAAAGGGATAACTACTATATAGAATACCGATGAGAAAGGGGGATAACTACCATATAGAATACCCCTGAGAAAGGGGGATAACTACCATATAGAATACCAGCGAGAAAGGGGGATAACTAACATATAGGATACCAGTGAGAAAGGGGGATAACTAACATATAGAATACCAAGAAGAAAGGCAGATAACTACCATATAGAATACCAATGAGAAAGGGGGAAAACTACCGTATAGACTACCACTGAGAAAGGGGGATTACTACCAGATGTAGTTGGGGGATAACTACCAAATAGAATACCACTGAGAAAGGGTGATACCTACCATATAGAATACCCCTGACAAAGGGGGATAACTGCCATATAGAATACCCCTGAGAAAGGGGGATGACTACCATATAGAATACCCCTGAAAAAGTGGGATGACTACTATATATAATACCCATGAAAATTGGGATGACTACCATATAGAATACCAACGAGAAATGGGGATGACTACCATATAGATTACCCCTGTGAAAGTGGGATAACTACCATATAGACTACCCCTGAGAAAGGGGGTAACTACCATATAGAATACCCTTGAGAAAGGGGGATAACTACCATATAGAATACCCTTGTGAAAGGGGGATAACTACCACATAGAATACCAATGAGACTAGAGGATAGCTACCATATAGAATACCACAGAGAAAATACCACTGAGAAGGGGGGATAACTACCATATAGAATACCCATGAGAGAGGGGATTAACTACCATATAGAATACCCCTGAGAGAGGGGGGATAACTACCATATAGAATGCCCCTGAGAGAGGCGGATAACTACCATATACAGTACCCTTGAGAAAGCTGGATAACTACCATAGAGAATACCAATGAGAAAGGGGGATAACTACCATATAGAATATCAATGAGAAAGAGGGATAACTACCTTATAGAATACCCATGAGAAAGGGGGATATCTACCATATAGAAAGCAAATGAGAAAGGGGGATATCTACCATACAGAATACCCCTGAGAAAGGGGGATAACTACCATATAGAATACCCCTGAGAAAGGGGGATAACTACCATATGGAATACCCCTGAGAAACGGGGATAACTACCATATGGAATACCCCAGAAAAAGGGGTATAACTACCATATGTAATACCACTGAGAAAGGGGGATAACTGCCATATGGAATACCAGTGAGAAATATGGATAACTACCATATAGAATGCCACTGAGAAAGGGGGATAACTACCATATAGAATACCAAAGAGAAAGGGGATAACTACTATAGAGAATACCCCTGATAAAGGGGGATAACTACCATATAGAATACCAATGAGAAAGGGGGATAACTACCATATAGACTACCACTGAGAAAGGGGGTAACTACCATATAGAATACCCCTGGGAAAAGGGGGAGAACTGTATAACTACCATATAGACTACCACTGAGAAAGGGGTAACTACCATATAGAATACCCCTGGGAAAAGGAGGAGAACTACCATACAGAATATCAATGAGAAAGGGGGATAACTACCATATATAATACCTATGAGAAAATGGGAGAACTACTATATAGAATACCCCTTAGAAAGGGGGATTACTACCATGTAGAATACCACTGAGAAAGGGGGATAGCTACCATGTAGAATACACCTGAGAAAGGGGGATAACTACCATATAGAATACCCCTGAGAAAGGGGGATAACTACCATTGTAGAATACCCCTGAGAAAGGGGTATAACTACCATATATAATATCCCTGAGAAAGGGGGATAACTACCATATGGAAAAGCAATGAAAACAGGTGATAACTACCATATGGAATACCACTGAGAAATGGGGATAACTACCATATGGAATACCACTGAGAAAGGGGGATAATGACCATATGGAATGCCACTGAGAAAGGGGGATAATGACCATATAGAATACCAATGAGAAAGGGGAATAATGACCATACAGAAAGCCACTGTGAAAGCAGATAACTACCATATAGAATACCACTGAGAAAGGGGGATAACGACTATATAGAATGCCACTGAGAAAAAGGGATAATGACCCTATAGAGTAGCACTGAGAAAGGGGGATAACTACCATATAGAATGCCACTGAGAAAGGGGGATAACTACCATATGGAATAGCACTGAAAAAGGGTAATAACCACCACATAGAATACCACTGAGAAAGGGGGATAACTACTATATAGAATACCACTGAGAAAATGGGATAGCTACCATATAGAATACTCCGGAGAAAGGGGGGTAACTACCATATAAAATACCAATGAGAAAAGGGGATAACTACCATATACACTGCCACTGAGAAAAGGAAGATAACTACTGAATAGAATTCCCCTGTGAAAGTGGGATAACTACCATAAGGAATACCACTGAGAAAGGGGGATAATGACCATATAGAATGCCACTGAGAAAGTGGGATAACTACCATATAGAATGCCACTGAGAAAAGGGGATAACTCCCATATAGAATGCCACTGAGAAAGGGGATAACTACCATATAGAATGCCACTGAGAAAGGGGAATAACTACCATATAGAATGCCACTGAGAAAGGGGGAAAACTACCATATAGAATGCCACTGAGAAAAGGAGATAACTACCATATAGAATACCACTGAGAAAGGGGGATAACTACCATATAGAATACAAATGAGAAAGGGGGATAACTACCATATGGAATACAAATGAGAAAGGGGGATAACTACCACATGGAATACCCTTGAGAAAGGGGGATAACTACCATATGGAATATCCCTGAGAAAGGGGGATAACTACCATATGTATTTCCCCTGAGAAAGGGGGAAAACTACCATATAGAATACCAATGAGAAAGGGGGATAACTACCATATAGAATACCACTGAGAAAATGGGGATAACTACAGAATAGAATTCCCCTGAGAAATGGGGATAACTACCATATAGAATACCAATGAGAAAGGGGGATAACTACCATAGAGAGTATCAATGAGAAAGGGGGATAACTACCATATAGAATACCAATGAGAAAGAGGGATAACTACTATATGAAATACAAATGAAAAAGGGGAATAACTACTATATGGAATACCCTTGAGAAAGGGGGATAACTACCACATGGAATACCCCTGAGAAAGGGGGATAACTATCATATGGAATACCCCTGAGAAAGGTGGATAACTTCCATATAGAATACCAACGAGAAAGGGGGATAACTACCATATAGAATACCCCTGAGAAAAGGGGATAACTGCCATATAATATACTAATGAGAATGGTGGATAACTACCATAAAGAATGCCATTGAGAAAGGGGGATAACTGCCATATAGAATGCCACTGAGAAAGGGGGATAACTTCCATATAGAATACCACTGAGAAAGGGGGATAACTACCATATAGAATACCAATGAGAAAGGGGGATAACTACCATATGGATATACAAATGAGAAAGGGGGATAACTACTATATGGAATACCCTTGAGAAAGGGGATAGCTACTATATGGAATACCCCTGAGAAAGGGGTATAACTACCATAAGAATTTCCCCAGAGAAAGGGGGATAACTACCATATAGAATACCAGTGAGAAAGGGGATAACTACCATATAGAATACCACTGAGAAAAAGGGGATAACTACAAAATAGAATTCCCCTGAGAAAGGGGGATAACTACCATATAGAATACCAATGAGAAAGTGGGATAACTACCATATGGAATACAAATGAGAAAGGGGGATAACTACTATATGGAATACCCTTGAGAAAGTGAGATAACTACCATATGGAATTCCCCTGAGAAAGAGGGATACCTACCATATATAATACCCCTGAGAGAGGGGGATAACTACCATATAGAATACGCCTAAGAGTGGGGGATAACTACCATATAGAATACCCCTGAGAGAGGGGGGATAACTACCATATAGAATGCCACTGAGAAAGGGGGATAACATCCATATAGAATACCACTGAGAAAGGGGGATAACTACCATATAGAATAGCACTGAGAAAGGGGGATAACTACCATATAGAATACCAATGAGAAATGGGGATAACTACCATACTGAATACTCCAGAGATAGGGGGAAAACTACCATATAGAATACCAATGAGAAAGGGGGATAACTACCATATAGAATACCCCTGAGAAAGGGGGATAACTACCATATACTATACCAATGAGAATGGGGGATAACTACCATATAGAATACCACTGAGAATACCACTGATAAAGGGGGATAACTACCACATAGAATCCCAGTGAGAAAGGAGGATAACTACCATTTAGAATCCAATATGAAAGGGTGATAACTACCATACTGAATACCAATGAAAAAGGGGGATAACTACCATATAGAATACCAATGAGAAAGGGGATAACTACTATAGAGAATACCCCTGAGAAAGGGGAATAACTACCATCGGGAATACCAATGAGAAAGGGGGATAACTACCGTATAGAATACCAATGAGAATGGGGGATAACTACCATATAGAATACCACTGTGAAAGAGGGATTACTACAATATAGAATACCAATGAGAAAGGGGATATCTGCCATATAGAATACCCCTGAGAAAGGGGGATAACTGCCATATAGAATACCCCTGAGAAAGGGGGATGACTACCATATAGAATACCCCAGAAAAAGTGGGATGACTACTATATAGAATACCCATGAAAAGTGTGATGACTACTATATAGAATACCAATGAGAAATGGAGATGATTACCAAATAGAATACCCCTGTGAAAGGGGGATAACTGCCATATAGAATACCCCTGTGAAAGGGGGATAACTACCATATAGAATACCCCTGTGAAAGGGGGATAACTACCATATACAGTACCAATGAGAAAGGGGGATAACTACCATACAGAATACCCCTGAGAAACAGGGATAACTACTATATAGACTACCTCTGAGAAAGGGGGTAATTACCATATAGAATGCCCACGAGAAAGAGGCATAACTACCATATAGAATACCCCTGAGAAAGGGGGATAACTACCAATAGAATACCAATGAGAATAGAGGATAACTACCATATAGAATACCACAGAGAAAGGGGGATAACTACCATATCGAATACCACTGAGAAGGGGGGATAACTACCATATAAAGTACCCATGACAGAGGGGAATAACTACCATATAGAATACCCCTGAGAAAGGGGGATGACTACCATATCGAATACCCCTGAGAGAGGGGGATAACTACCATATACAATACCCCTGAGAAAGGGGGATAACTACCATATAAAATACCAATGAGAAAGGGGGATAACTACCTTATAGAATACACCTGTGAAAGGGGGATAACTACCATATAGAAAGCCAATGAGAAAGGGGGATAGCTACCATATAGAATACCCCTGAGAAAGGGGGATAACTACCATATCGAATACCCCTGAGAAGCGGGGATAACTACCATATGGAATACCCCTGAGAAAGGGGGATAACTACCATATGGAATACCAGTGGGAAATAGGGATAACTACCATATAGAATGCCACTGAGAAAACAAGGATCTCTACTATAAAGAATACCACTGAGAAAGGAGCATAACTACCATATAGAATACCAATGAGAAAGGGGGGTAACTACCATATAGAATACCAATAAAGGGGGATAACTATATAGAATACCCCTGAGAAAGGGGGGATAACTACCATATAGAATACCCCAGAGAGAGGGGGATAACTACCATATACAATACCCTTGAGAAAGCTGGATAACTACCATAGAGAATACCAATGAGAAAGGGGGACAACTACCATATAGAATACCAATGAGAAAGAGGGATAACTACCTTATAGAATACCCATGAGAAAGGGGGATATCTACCATATAGAAAGCAAATGAGAAAGGGGGATATCTACCATACAGAATACCCCTGAGAAAGGGGGATAACTACCATATAGAATACCCCTGAGAAAGGGGGATAACTACCATATGGAATACCCCTGAGAAATGGGGATAACTACCATATGGAATACCCCTGAAAAAGGGGTATAACTACCATATGGAATACCACTGAGAAAGGGGGATAACTACCATATGGAATACCAGTGAGAAATATGGATAACTACCATATAGAATGCCACTGAGAAAGGGGGTAACTACCATATGGAATACCAGTGAGAATGGGGATAACTACCATATAGAATGCCAATGAGAAAGGGGGATAACTACCATATAGAATACCAAAGAGAAAGGGGATAACTACTATAGAGAATACCCCTGAGAAAGGGGGATAACTACCATATAGAATACCAATGAGAAAGGGGGTTAACTACCATATAGACTACCACTGAGAAAGGGGGTAACTACCATATAGAATACCCCTGGGAAAAGGGGGATAACTACCATATAGAATATCAATGAGAAAGGGGGATAACTACCATATAGAATACCAATGAGAAAAGGGGATAACTACTATGTAGAATACCCCTGAGAAAGGAGGATAACTGCCATATAGAATACCCCTGAGAAATGGGGATAACTGCCATATAGAATACCCCTGAGAAAGGGGGATAACTGCCATATAGAATACCCCTGAGAATGGGGGAAAACTACCATATAGATTACCCCTGAAAACGTGGGATGACTACCATATAACATACCCCTGAAAAAGGGGGATATCTACCAAATAGAATACCACTGAGAAAGGGGGATAGAGTACCAGTGAGAAAGGAGGATAACTACCATATAGAATACCACTGAGAAAGGAGGATAACTACCATATAGAATACCACTGAGAAAGGGGGATAACTACCATATAAAATACCTCTGAGAAAGGGGGATAACTACCAAATAAAATGCCACTGAGAAAGTGGGATAACTACCATATAGAATACCCCTGAGAAAGGGGGATAACTACCATATAGAATACCCATGAGAGAGGGGAATAACTACCATGTCAAATACCCCTGAGAGAGGGGGATAACTACCATATAAAATACCAATGAGAAAGGGGGACATCTACCAAACAGAATACTGCTGAGAAAAGGGGATAACTACCATATCAAATACCCCTGAGAAAGGGGGATAACTACCATATGGAATAACAGTGAGAAAGGAGGATAACTACCATATAGAATAGCACTGAGAAACGGGGATAAATACCATATAGAATACCTCTGCGATAAAGGGATAACTACCATATAGAATACCAGTGAGAAAAAGGGATAACTACTATGTAGAATACCAATGAGAAAGGGGGATAACTTCCATATAGAATACCCCTGAAAAAGGGGGATAACTTCCATATAGAATAGAACTGAAAAAGGGGGATAACAACCATATAGAATATCAATGAGAAAGTGGGATAACTACCATATGGAATATCACTGAGAAAGAGGGATAACTACCATATAGAATACCCCTGGGAAAGGGGGATAACTACCGTATAGAATACCCCTGAGAAAGGGGGACAACTATCATATAGAATGCCACTGAGAAAGGGGGATAACTTCCATATATGATAGAACTGAAAAAGGGGTATAACAACCATATAGAATACCACTGAGAAAGGGGGATAACTACCATGTAGAATACCCGTGAGAAAGGGGGATTACTACCATGTAGAATACCCCTGAGATAGGGGGATAACTACCATGTAGTATACCCCTGAGAAAGGGGGATAATAACTACCATGTAGACTGCCCTTGAGAAAAGCGGATAACTTCCGTATAGAATACCACTGAGAAAGGGGGATAACTACCGTATAGAATACCACTGAGAAAGGGGTATAACTACCATATAGAATACCACTGAGAAAGGGGGATAACTACCGTATAGAATACCACTGAGAAAGGGGGATAACTACCATATAGAATACCACTGAGAAAGGGGGATAATTTCATTACCCAAGGAAATCTGATGTTCTATTGCAGGAATAGTGTACTGATCCTAAATAATTATAAAGAGAGGTCAAGGGTTTGAAGCTGTTGAGTGGATTGGATTCATTTTAAAAAGTGAATTATGGAGTATGACTGTGAGTGATTTTGAAGAGAATTCAGGTAAGGCATATCCACATGCTGGAATTAGTAGACCTTTACCTATCCAAATTTAATTTTAGATATTTAAACACTTTTTCAGTTTACTACTAGTGTTTACTTTGACTTTTCAATATGGTGGAACATAGTTTAGTCACTCATAATTTAAAAATGAGTTTTGTCTTTTTTCAATTGATATTGAGAGCAATGCATTGAACTGAATTAACAGTATTTGTGAGCTCTAGTTTTAGGTTTTATTGAGCTCAAACAGTCGTATCATTAACCTAAATCAGATTTCAAATATCGAAAAAAGAGATGGTGGTTGAACTACATGATTTACTTCTTCAGTTATGTGTGTAACATGGAATATACTTTGAGGTAAAATTATGTTCACTTGTATTACTTTTTCAGAGAAAGGTTCACATGTAAATAGCTTTACTATTAACTACCTATGTCTGAAAGAAACAGGCTGATGTAATGCAAAAGCTTAAGTTATCTTGTATTTAGGCAGCACGTTTGCAAGGGCCTGTGCTCATTTTACAGGAGCTGCTCTGAGATTGGTTTGCTCTCTCTGATCTCTGTGGTGAATGCAAATGAAATCCAAGGCACCCTTTGAAATCTACAGAAAAATAAGAATTTGTATTCACTATATTCACTTATAAACTGTATTACTGAATTGCCACCTACTTTTAACTGTTTTAGCCATGTTAACTGTTTTGCTGTTTCACTGTTTCAAATGTTTGCTGTTTGAGACAGTTTTTAGTGCACTTTGTATTTTATAGTTCTGTATTTTATGGCATACGCTAGATTCAGATTTGCCGAATCTATAATGTTTGGCATTATCTGAGCACTAAAACTAGTCATCTTACAATTAAGAGGGCTCCCTGCACCCTCGTGGCAGGAGAGTGTAGCAAGGGACCCATCTGATTTGGAGATTTTTGGAATAAGGCTCAGCATTGCGAGGTTCCATTGGCCAGCTTGTTTGAAAATTGCTTAACTTGTTTTAAAAAGGGGTTCTCACATTTGCTACATATGTGTCCCATTTGTGTGAGTTTGTGCCTGTTTTAACACCGCTCCACAGAGTCTGGTGATCAGTCACTGCTCTACTACCTTCATCTGAGCAATCCAAGGCATCTGTTTGCACATAGCGCACCTTTGCACAGCACTACTCAGTGGAGGTAACCACTGGCAGTTAGAGATGCAAAAGCTAAGGTAGATTTATTTTCCCTTAGAAACTGCCTGTGCTGCAACTGAAGAGTCCTTTAAATTGCACTTAGCTGCTTGGAGAGCAATTCAGCTGGGCTTTCTACAGCATTTGCCACTTTAACTGAAATCTCCTAATCCCTAATAGTTTCTTACTCCTTGAGAGCCCCAATAGTATAGACCCAGCATTAAGCCCCCAATTAAACCACATCCTCCCTCATTAAAATAAGCAAATTTACACCTAATATTATGGATGGTTAGTTCCCCACAGTTTCTCTGACAGTGTGATTGACGTAGGTATCCTAAGGCAGTACAGCAATTGTCTCATGTACAGTGACAACCCACTACTCCTAAACCATTCAAGCTCAATTTGTGAGAGATGCATATACACTAAGAATATGGAATCCTTGCTGTCTTGTTCACAGAACAGTGATTCTGAACTGGTCATTAGCCCACATAATACACCTCCTGCGTGAACCATGCTCTCAAGACATGAACCATCATATGCAGAGGTACTCACCAGAAATTTACCTAAACACCAGAGACCTCCAATACACAATCATGCTATACCTAATACAGTACCTACAGCACTCAATACACATAACACCAGAAGCACAAGTGTCTCACCAAACAAGCTCCTAAGGCAAAGCACATCTAAACCAAATTTTCTGTCATATGTGACTTTATAGTGAGACACACAGATGTCCCATTCACCAGGCTGGACAAGGAGTAGATTATGGTCAGCTGTCTGTCAGGTACCAGGATCTGCCAGATCACACACACTCAAGTCTGTCTACAACAAGTACTGTTATGACTCTGTCATAGTTCATGTTGGTGTGAAAGATTTGAGACGTACCTCACTGGACTATATGAAGAGAGGCATGATTGAGCTCTCTGAATATTTGTCTCAGACAGGTATGTCCCTAGCTTTGAGCTGCATACTACCTTCACCTAAGATAATACCACAATATAAACAAAAAGTGATTGACGTCAACAATTGGCTTAGTTTCTGGTGTCATTCTAAATGGATCCAGTACCTGTCATCTCTGCTTTGCCAGAGATGGTCTTCATCTGTCACCTCTGGGATTTTGGTTACTGGCTAAGGCGCTTGCCTCTCCTATAGTGCCTTTTTTAGGCAGTTTCACAACAATAAAATTCCTGATGTAAAAATATCTTCAAAAAGCAACCTCAAGGTTATGCTGCTAAATGCTAGGAGTTTAAACCTAAAATTGCATTCACTGGAAGCAGTCCGCATCTTAGAAGATGCTGACATTTGTGCAGTCACAGAGGCTTGGTTTAAGGCTGCAGAAAACACCCCAGCCATACCGGGTTATAATGCCTTCTTCACATTTAGTCCATAAACTGAAAGTGCAAGAACTAAAGGAGGTGGAGTATCAATATTCATTACCGATAAATATACCTCTAGATTTGTTAAACAAAACAATTCCCTTGAACTAATCCAGGTCCAACTGACTGTAGGTAAGACCTCTCTCCAAGGTATCACCAGTTATAGGACCCCTCAATGAACCAGGATACCCCTACTGCATACTTGGATCTACTTGAATCCCTCAAGATACAGCCAAACACCCTTGTTCTAGGTGACTTTAACTACCCATCCATAGATTGGGTAAATTATATGTGCACTAACACACTTGCCCAAAGGTTCTTGGACTTCATCAACTCCAATCCTCTGGACCAGTTGGTTGACACCCCTACAAGAAGCCCAAACATTCTGCACCTGGTGCTCACTAACATGGGTGATCAGGTCACCACCCCTTGTGTGTGGCCCTCCCTAGTGAGGTTTAATTGTAGTCTCATTAGAAGTAACAATAACATCTGACCCCCCCACCCCATTAACAGCAACTTGACTAAAATAATTCTGCTAAGCTAATTACACCCCAATACATGATGGCATTTGTCACAAAAGGAATCACTGCCAGCCCAGCTATTGGGAATGTCATTTGTGAATATTGATTTGATTTATACAGAACTGTAAAATCCACACTATCCAGCTGGTCACATCTCGGCTCCAATAAAGGCAGTTTCCAGAATCAAAGACACAAAACTGGTGAAAAGAAGGTAATCCAAAATGGAAAAAAAGTTAATTTCCACACCCAAAAAACAATAGGATTTAGCGCTTTTGTCTCTCAAAAACAGGGAACTTCATCAGAATCAATTTTACGGTTTTACAATACATCCTGCCACCAATTTAAAGCTATAAATTCATTTTAATTGATCAACACATGAAAACTTTTGATGAAGTTTCCTGTTTTGGGAACAGGAAAGCACTAAATCCTATTGTTTTTTTGGGTGTGGAACTTTTATTCTGTTTTGGATTATCTTCTTGTCACCAGTTTTGTGTCTTTGGTTCTGGAAACTACCTTTATTGGTGCCGAGGTATGACTAGCTGGATATTGTAGATTTATCAGTTTTTTTTTATTTTCCAGATTTTTTTCGACAAGAAGATTATACAGAACTGTACGTTATGCACTGAGCTAAAATGTAACCACAGCATGACTTGCTGGCTTAGAATAGAAATGTATACAAACTATTGTAATTGTGTAACTGTATATGTTTTAACAGTAGAAACTGGGACATAAACGGTTAACTTGCAAAACCTCAAGAAAAGTTTCAGCTTCAAGAAAATAAGCTGAAATTAAATAATTTTGCAATTGTGTTATAAAAGTTATCTCTCTCCGTTTCATTGTAGCAGACACAATGTCTACAGCTAGAAGTTTTTTGTATTGTCTTGGAAGAGAAGTAATTACTAGGTTTGAGATGCAGAAGTGCTTTATTGTTTTATGACTTTCAGGATCTGCAAACATCTGAGAGATATGTATTTTTCACAGAGAGATGCTAAAATGCTTGTACTTTCTGACAATGGGGGTAGCTTGGGAACTAAAGTCAATTGAAAAAAAGTGATGTCATCCAAGCTAACCCAGCAGTAATATTTGATATTAATTTAAGAACTGTCTCAGAGAGAGAGAGAGAGAGAGTGGGTATTTTGTATTTTGTCTTTGACCGGGAAACATCCACTCATCATCACTACATCTGCACATGCCTTGCTGTAAGTAATTTTTAGGGCATAGTAACGCTTTTAGATATACTTAAAATATAGTAAATATTAGTTTAGATGTTTTCTGTATTTATTTGAGACTGTTCTGCAATTTTGTTTTAAATATTTCCTGTGATTTTGAACTCTGAAGTTACTGTGTTGATATACTGAATATTGCCTTGTTCTTTTATTATTTATTATTAAATATATTTAAAACTATCTTTGTAGATGATATTTGTGAGACATATTTAAGCTCTTAGTATACTTGCATATCTGTTTGGTGACACTGTACATGCCACTCCTAAATAGCTTTGCTCCTGGTCAGACTACCATTTGGATTAATAGTAACATTACACAGTAAGATTGGATACCCTTTGTTAATGGCCTTAAAAAGTAGCTGATAAGAGTGTTGGTGGCAGTGGGAACTACGTATAGTCTGGGCAGAAGGGGGCATAGCTAGTAAACCTGTGTCAGCCTTTCCAAGGAGTGTGTGTTTGTATATAAATCAAACATCAAAGTGTGTGTGTGTGTGTGTGTGTGTGTGTGTGTGTGTGTGTGTGTGTGTGTGTGTGTGTGTGTGTGTGTGTGTGTGTGTGTGTGTGTGTGAGCTACCTGCGCAGTGACATGAAGCACTGGTTGGGCAGAGAGGGTGCTAGAGGTTTTGGCTTGGCCACTCAGCTGATATCTCAACCCTATAGCTGTGCCAGTGGGGAGTCTTATTGGGGATATGGAGAAGGAGGGAGTAACTAGCCCCAGACTGACTGTGGTCTCTGTGTACTCTTAAGGGAAACTGTACTTTACTGTGTATGTACTTGTCATCCTCCCAGTGTGTACGTTCCTTAGCTGTTGCCAGTGGTGAGGATTGAGGCTCCTTGATTACTGGGCAAGTGTAGTGGCCTCACAGCATTAATACCTTCATAGCCCCTGCCCTCACTGATGGTATGGCTACCTACACTGGGATTTACATCAATTGACTTGTATAAGCAAAAATACAAATTTATTGACTCAGCCATACTTGGTAGGATCAAGACAAGATCCTTAAGAAAGAACTAGCCTGCCTGGTGAACATCCACCATTAACAGGTTATACAATAAGATAAATAAATTGTTGTCCAAGAGCAGGAAGGCATGGTCTCTGAATTGGAAGCATTTCCTCTTCAGCTTAAACAAGCAAATAGGACACCTCATAAGGCACTCTAAAGCTAACTGTGAATTCAAATTAGCCTCATTCGCTAAGGATAACCATAAGGCCTTCTTTAGCTATGTCAGAAACCTTAAAGGAAAACCCCAGATCTGCACAGAATTGGTTGTTAACGGCACCATATATACTGAACCTGCAGAAATAGCCAACCTGCTAGCTAACAGGTTCAGTGAAAACTGCTCCCCCCTGGTCCTGCCACTTATTCCCCAAAGCAACCCTACCACCTGCCCTTCACCTAGTATCTCCAAGGAGGAGATCATAGATGCTGTCTCCAAAGCCAAAAACACAGCCTCTATGGGACCTGATAATATCCCATACTGCATTCTAAATGGATTAAAACAGGAACTAGCTCCACTGATGTGTATTCTTTTTAACCACCATTTAAATACTGGATGTTGTGTGGTCCTATCTCGCCTACATTCATTACTGATGGGTTCGGAGCCGACAATCGGCTCCGGCTCAGCCAACTATTTTCAAGCACGAAGTCTCTAATTGGCTGGGATAACTGGTATCCCAGGATGCAACTCTCCCAAACCCCCAGATCTCATTTGCTGCTTGTTGTGTCAGGACGTGGTCTCGAGCTTGGCTGTGGCTAACTACTCTTTTTGACTAAAAAATTATTTGCAGAATAGTACCTTTCCTGTGAAACAAAAGCTATTTTTCATAGCTACGTTGTGTTGTGTCTGTGGTTTGGCCCTGTGGCAGTTTGTGGAAAGTGTGAGTAGTTTCCTTGTGTTTGGCGGGCTAGGCCCATTTAAGTTAGAGGGACCTGGCCCTCTCCTTCGTTGTCTTGGCAGTATTTCCTCATCTTCTTAGGAGCGTTTAACTTAGAGTTCCTCAGTGTACCTTCCTATCCTATTGTGTTATGTGTGTTATTTCTGCTGGCAATGTCTAAAGAACAAAAAGTGCATAAACCCTCTGGGTTTAAGAAATGCTCAAAGTGTGCTTACAAAATGTCCATCACAGATGGGCATGCCATCTGCATTTATTGCCTGGCGCTAAACATTTACAGGAGTCTTGCAGTGTCTGCCATTCTTTTAGTTCTAGGGTACTGCAGGAACGAAAAAATAAACTAATCTTGAAGGGCCTGGTCAAGCCCTCTTTTGAAGAGGATTTAGAATCTACTTCCACTTCTGGCAAATCCAAATCCTCTAAGTCTAAGAAATGATCTCCGGCTCCTTCTAGTTCCTCGGAGCCATTGGAGAAGATCTTGAAAGTGGTTACTACTTCCTCGGCTCCATTATCTTCGGAGCCGCAGGACAAGAGTTCTGTGTTGGATCCAGCTTCCTCGGCTCCATTGGCTTCGGGGCTGCAGGAAGTCTTGGTAGTGCTGGAGTCAACCTCGGCTCCGATCATTTGGAACCGATTCGGAGCCGGTCACCCAGCGTTACTCATGAATCAATAGGCAGGAGATCCTCATCTCCTTCAGTTGCCTCCAAATCCTCTTGATTGTCTGATTTGGACGTAGATAGGGTGGTTCAGAGGCTCCTCCAGTCGCCGGTGTTAGCTACGACCCAGTCGGCTTCGGAGCCCATTCCTCTACTGGTACCGATGATTCCTCCTCCGAGCATTGTGTCATCGGAGCCGGAGTGTTCGGCACCAAGTGATGTCATTATGCCGGCTCCGATATCCCTGATGGGTCCTTCGGAGCCGTTGTCGGCTCCAACCATTTTGATTCTTTCATCTGGTTTCAGCACTCTGGTTTCTTCGGTCGGGCCCGAGGAGGAGACATCGAGACTTCTGTCGGCTCCGATCGTAGCCTCGGAGGTAGGTCAGTCCTCAGATTCGGGGGGACCTGCATTTGGGGCCATGAGGACAGCACTGGCCAGGCCGTCAGGGACATCACTTGGATCGACCACTCCATCCCCATACACCCCGGCTAGAGCCTCTGACGCCCCCCTATCAGTGGACAGTGGAGCTCGAAGGCCTGAGGACACCCCCATGAGTGGTCCCCAACTTTCTGAGGGCCCCTCAGAGTCTGTGCCTGAGGAGCCTCCCAGGAAGAAGTTGTGCAAGAGGAAGCACATAGACTCCCAAGACGAGTCCATTACCTCGGATACTGACCTCGACGATGCAGAGGGGTCCCCTAAGTCGTCCTCCGATGACATCTCCTTCTCCGATATCCTGGAGATTTTGAGGCAGAGAGGCGACTGGTCTTCCAAGCCCCCCTCTGAGGAGGAGTCGGTATTCCTCAAGGCCTTCAGAGCTCAACCTACCGCCTCCTGGGTGTCTCCACCCTTTGACGAATTATTAGACCTTATCTGTCGAAGGGTGTGGGAACATCCTGACTCCGTGAAACCTGTGCCCAGCCGCCCTAACAAGTTCTTGTCTGCTCCCCCCGGGAAGGAGTGTTTGACAAAAGGGGTCCCTGCAGATGCCATGGTGGTGGCATCAGCCACTCAGCAGGAAGTTGCCGAGGCTTCTTCCTCAGTCCATCCTCCTAACAAGGAGTCCAGGAGTATGGATCACTATGGGAAGCGCACCCTGTCTTCAGCGACCTTTACGCTACGGTCCCTGAATTATCTTTGTCACTTTACTCGGCTCCAGCAGGATCTCCTTAAAGAGTTGGGAGATACCTTGACGGGTAACATGCCTGAGGTGCTAGCACAGACTGTTAACGCCCAGTTGTCTACCCTTGGTTCCATAGCTAACCCGTCCATGAGGCTCATATCCTATACAGCCGAAGGGGTGAGCAGGGCAGCTAGCTCAGGCCTTGCTCTGAGGAGACAAGCCTGGATGTGCCTATGTCACTTCACGGAGGCCTTCAAGTCTTCCTTCATGGGCGCCCCCTTTGATGGGTCCTCTCTTTTTGGACCAAACGTGAAAGAGACTCTCACTAGATGTGAACAGGAGGGTAAGACTTTATCTGCCGTAGGGGCCCATTTTTCTCTTCCCTCTAGGCCTTATCCCAAGGCTCAGAGAGGAGGGAAGATGTGGTTCAAAAAATCACAAAAGTCTTTCCCAGTCACTCAAGGTGAGTCCCCCTCCAGAGGCAGAGGTGGGGGAAATTATTCTGGAAGATGCCGTCCTAGGGGCAGAGGAGGCCCCCGCAATCTGGGAGACCGCGACTCCTTTTGTGGATCTTCCTATCAGCATCCCTGAAGGGAGTCAGTCGGGGGTCATTTTTCGAAGCATCTTCAAGCCTGGGAGAGCATAACTCAGGATTGATGGGTGCTTCGAATAATCACTGGAGGTTATACCATCCCCTTTATTTCACTTCCTCCCTCAATCAAAAGTATCCCGGATGTTCCACCCAGTCAAAGGGATCAAGTAGCATTAGAAATATCAAAGCTACTAAGAAAAGGAGTCATCCAACCGGTCCCCCCAGACCATATCGGATCAGGAACTTACTCAAGACTATTTGTGGTGCCAAAGAAAACAGGGGACCTGAGGCCCATCTTGGATCTCAGCCGATTAAATCACTACGTCCTGAAATCCAAATTCTGAATGGTCACTCTTCAATCCATCTTCCCATTGTTGGAAGAGGGAGTATGGATGTGCTCCATCGACCTCAAGGATGCCTATTATCACATCAAGATAAACAAGACATGCAGGATCCATTTATGCTTCTGGCTGGGAGCCAGTCACTTCCAGTTTCGAGCCCTGCCGTTTGGTCTCACCACAGCCCCCAGGGTGTTCACCAAATGCTTGGCAGTGGTGACATCTCACCTGAGATGTCTAGGATTCCAGGTGTTTCCTTACCTGGACGATTGGCTCCTTACCGCCCCCACCAGGCATCTCCTCATCCTAGCCAGGGAGGCTACCTTAAACCTCTGTCAAAAGTTGGGAATTACAGTAAACTGGGAAAAATCTGCCTTGCTGCCCTCACAGCGTGTTGTCTTTACAGGTGCAGAATTAAATTTGATTCTAATGAGGGCCTTTCTACCTCAGGAAAGAATAACGGTGTTGCAATCTCAGGCCCAGGCTCTCTTGCCCCACAAGAAGGTCCCAGCCAGGTTAGTTCTTCAGTTACTGGGTTCCATGGCGGCGACCATCATGCTAATACCCTTAGCCAGGCTTCACATGCGAGTCCTTCAGTGGCTCCTTTCAGCCCAGTGGTCCTATCAAAAATTACCCCTCTCTCACCCGATTCGTCTCACAGAACATTGCAAGCAGGATCTCCGTTGGTGGCTATGTCATTCCAACCTGAACAAGGGCATGAATCTATTTCCCCTTTCTCCGGCTGCCACAGTGACCATGGACGCCTCCCAGATAGGGTTGGGGGGCATTATCTGGGCAGAATGGTCCAAGGCACTTGGCAGGATTACGAGGTACACCTACACATCAATGTCCTAGAGATGAGAGCAGTGCTGTTAGCGTTGCAAGCACTTCAGAGCTTTCTTCCAAGGGGAACGATTGCTGTTCGCTCGAACAGCATGTCAGTTGTTTGGTACCTGAACAAACAAGGGGTAACCAAGTCATATCCACTCTGCAGATAGGCCATGAGAGTGTGGGATTGGGCAGTGTCTTCCCAACGGTTCCTAGTGGCAACGCACATTCTGGGAAAATCCAGTGTGATAGCAGACAGGCTAAGTAGAGCTATTCTGCTGCCTTACGAGTGGTCCCTGAACAGCCGAGTTGCGACTCGGATCTTCAGCAGGTGGGGTCAGCCTTGCTGCGATCTCTTTGCCGGTCCCCTCAACACCAAATGCAGCAACTACTTCACTCTGATCCCCCCACAGGGGGAATCATCCAGGGACGCTCTAGTCCACGATTGGCCTCCCGGTCTGCTCTATGCCTTTCCTCCGTCTCCTCTGTTACCAAGAGTGATTCAGAAAGCCATTCGTTTGGGAAGCAAGATGATTCTTATTGCTCCACACTGGCCTCGCCAAGTTTGGTTCCCCTTCCTTCGGTGGTATGCAGTGGACGGTCCTTGGATTCTGGATCCATTACCAGACCTTTTGACTCATATATCAGGACAGTAACACCCCTCCCTACAATCCCTCAGGTTGACAGCCTGGCTGCTCCACTTCCATCAGTAATTCGACTACATTCCTTATCACCTGAGGTGGTCCATATCCTTTCTTCATCACATAAGTCTTCCACCAGAAAAATTTACTATAGCAAGTGGAAGAGGTTCTCCATCTGGGCTCAGTCACAAGGCCAAGATCCATTCACAGCCCCGATATCAGCGGTCCTAGACTTTTTAGCTTTGCTTTTCCGACAAGGCTCTGCTCCTTCCACCATTAAGGTACAGCTGGCGGCCATTTCTAACTTCCACATATTCCATGAGCCTGCTCTTATGAGTCATAGATTTTGCAAAGCATTCCTAAAAGGGGCCTGGTTATTATGTCCTCCTGTGTCAACACCCGTTATGCCATGGGATTTAAATCTAGTATTGCAAGCCATCACTTCTCCCACCTTTGAGCCGGCTGCCACTTGCGAATTAAAATTTTTATCCTGGAAAACAGCCTTTTTGGTAGCCATTATGTCGGCTAAAAGAGTATCTGTACTCTAAGCTTTGTCTATTAGGCCCCCGTATTTAATATTCCATAAGGACAGGGTTTCATTGAGACTTAACCCATCCTTTCTCCCCAAGGTGTCATCCACCCTTAATCTCCACCAATCCATTGAGTTACCTGTGTTTTTTCCCAACTTCTCCGACAAGGCGGAGTACAAATTTCATCAATTGGATGTCCATAGACAACTAAGATTTTATTTAAACAGGACTAAACAGTCAAGGAAATCAGATCAATTGTTTGTCTCCTTTTCGGAGAATAGGACGGGTTTCTCTGTCTCCAAGTGCACGATTTCCAGGTGTATTAAGGACTGCATTACCTTTGCTTACTCTTCAGCAGGCAGAAGTTTACCATTCTCAGTCAAGGCTCATTCAACTAGGGCGGTTTCGACTTCAGTAGCTTATCATGCCAGGCTTTCCTTAGACGACATCTGTGCTGCGGCTACATGGGCCTCTCATCATACCTTTGTCTGTCATTACAAATTGGACATGGCATCTAGAGGCCAGGCTTCCTTTGGTTCCACGGTTCTCAGGAGTGTTTTCCTTTGAGCCTCCCGGATTAGGGGAGCTAGGGACGCTGTCCCATCAGTAATGAATGTAGGTGAGATAGGACCACATAACATTAGTTAGTTATGTACTCACCATAACGATCGATGTATGTGGTCCATCTCGCCTACATTCTTACATACCCTCCCACCTGCCCCCTGCCTATGGATTTGGAGGATAATTGTTTCTAGACCCTTCAGAATTGGGTTATTTTTCCCTTCCGGGGGACGATAATCCTCTTATTAGGGTTTATGTGTGTGTGGAGTGATTGCGACTTATGCAAACAAGATCTGGGGGTTTGGGAGAGTTGCATCCTGGGATATCAGTTAGCCCAGCCAATTAGAGACTTCGTGCTTGAAAATAGTTGGCCAAGTCAGAGCCGATTGTTGGCTCAGAACCCATCAGTAATGAATGTAGGTGAGATGGACCACATACATCAATCGTTATGGTGAGTACATAACTAACTGTTTTGTACCTGCTGAATGGAAAACAGCAACCACCATCTTATTACATAAAGGAGGTGCCTCCACAGACCCTGGGAATTATAGACCCATAAGCCTGACCAGGCCTAATTTGCAAGGCTATAGTAAGAATAATCATGGATTTTACCAACAAAGATAGAGGATACCTCCAAATGTTTGACCCAACCCAGTTTGGCTTTTTTAAAGGGAGATCCTACTCTTAAACTTGGTGGACTTCATTGAGACAGTCACCAAAGCCCTAGACAGAGGCAATTCTATGCATATGGCCTACCTGGGCCTGGCCAAGGCCTTTGACACTATTCTCCACTTAGGCATCATTGATAAACTCACACAGCTGGAGATCAACCCGTATATCATCAGGTGGGTTGCAAACTGGCTCACAGATAGAACACACACAGTCAAAATAGGTGACAGACCTGCAAACAGTGATGTTTCACAGGGATATGTGCTGGGGCCCCCATTGTTTGGAATCTACTTCTTGAATGTTCAGGCTAAAACAAAAAGCCTATGGCTTACAAAGTTTGCTGATGATTGCAAACTAGGTGCAATCATCGACTCTCCAAATGATGTCAACATCCAAAGTCATGCCAAAGTCATGGGCTAAAACTCAATGCAAAAAAATGCATTATCATCCCCTTTAGCAAGGGTGACATCCCTGCTGATTACCACATTAATAAGAGCACCTTAAGCATGTAATCAGTGGTAAGAGATTTGGACACACAAGTTGACAGCAACCCTTCCTTTGACCACCACATCTCCACAGTGGTAAGAAAGGCTTTCTACATTGCCGACCTCATAAGTAAGGACATTGCATCCAGAACAAAAGAGGTTATAACCCCTCCTGTACTCCTCACTCATTAGGCCAATAATAAGAGTACAACGCTACCTTTGGTATGTACCTTATCAGGCACTACAGCAAATGGAAAGATGTCAGACATTTCTTACAAAGAAAATTCAGGGTCTTCAGCATATGTCATACATTGACAGACTGAAATCACTGTCACTATACTCTTTGTCTTACAGACTACTCAGAGGTGATCTCTGCCTTGCATATAATGCAATCTGCGATCCTGGTCTAATGGAAATGCTGCACATTCAAAAATCAAATGGTATAAGATGTACTCGCTCTAGGGAACTCAACCTAGTATGTGACATCAACAGGACATTCTGGAGAGACAGATATGTCTCACAAGAGGTTACTTGTCTTTGGAACAAACTTCCAATTCAGGTGAAGCTGAGCTCCTGGATGACCTTATTTAAGCGTAATTTGGATGACTGGATGGGAAACCAGAAATTCACTCCGGGAGTTTCACCTGTATCCCTCTTGAACAGGAGCAGTAGTTGTTGACTTAGTTCTGCTTAATACCTTGATATTCTTGGGAACAGGGGTTGTACTCGACTAGGCTTGTAAGGGCCCTAGGCCTATTAGCCTAGTAACCGCCTATGATCCTATGAATGAGCTCACAATCAACCAACCAACTATACTTGTCCTTTTTTCTAATTCAGCTTTATTGCATCCAACTAGAAAAAACATCCACATACATAGTCAATCATGACAATATAATAATTCAGTGTATCAATAATAAATAATTACTGCATCATTATTAATGATTGTTAACAACTTTGGGTGCTAATGGACCCTATTCCAAAAGACATGCTCTCAGTGTAAGTGATCACTTACACTAAGTGCAGGCTGACAGCAAGTGTTTTGGAGTCTGGTCCCAGTTGTAAGCCAAATGCACCACCAAAGTAAGTCACTTATATTGAGAGCAGGTCTTTCAGAATCAGGCCCAATGATTTCCATACTGTAGTACTAACATGTTATCATTTCTATAACATGTTTTCCTCAAAAACAGTGAAATATGGAGGGAAAACATCATTCACAGTTATACAGATAAAATATTATCCCATACTCAGTTAATGTAATAATATCTAAACTTTACTATTATATGGCTATTGAGTTTATATATGATTTCCATGGTAAGCATTTCATTTCACACTTTTCCATGACCTTTTTTTACCAGATGAATTTTAGTATTATTGATTTCATTCATTAATGGTTAAGGTAGTCTCCTGATAAATACAGGGCACAGAGCTTGATTCTGCCCTTTTGTTATTCGCTAGGCTTGTAATAGCCTACAGATCAACTGCCTAGTATTTACCTGTAAAGATACAGACCATGATTTCCACCATTGCATATTTGTTTTTGGCTACATTTCCTGGGATTCGGTAATATACCAATAGCAGTAAGCTCTATTTCTCACTGGCAGTTGCTGTTTCAAATCCAGAGACTGTCATATTACAGTATTTGTATGAGATGAAGTACAGCACTACAGTGGGCTGCCCGTCAGGCTTACTATCAATGTAAATGAGGCATTTTGGGGGATATCATAATAAATAATGTGATGTCTCCCAGAAATGTCTTTGGTAAATGATTCATGCGGCTGAGCAATCCATAGAACTGCTTAGCTGTGTAAATCACTATCACAAGCCATATTGACTAATACAGCCAAAAATTGACTTTGAGTGCATGTGTGTGTGTGTGTGTGTGTGTGTGTGTCTGGGCTGGGGAATCCCCTACCTATCAACTTCCCCTAGTCTAATGAGCACTGCCAAAAATACTAAGGGAGACCACAAAATGCCAGGGAGTCTTATACTTTAACACATTTTAAAAAAGTAATAGAGCAACTGATTTTGTAGCAAGAAGCTGCAGCTGCAAAAATTGAAGTGTGAGACTAAAATGTCTGGCATTACTGACTGACTGAATTTGTCCATGACAGTGTCATGGCAGACAAAATCATGCCCATTCTGTTAAATCTGGGTCAGTTGAGATATACGGGGTTGTATCCATATGTGTGTGTGTGTGTGTGTGTGTGTGTGTGTGTGTGTGTGTGTGTGTGTGTGTGTGTGTAAATTATACCTCAAAGAATGTGTCTGTCAGCAACTTGGGCAGGGACACGAAGCACTGGTTGGACAGAGAGGGTGCTAGAGGTCTTGACTTGGTTACTCAGCTGAGATCTCAACTTTATAGCTGTGCCAGTGGGGAGTCTTAATGGGGATGTAGAGAAAGAGGGAGAAAGCCCCAGTACCTCAGATTAACTTCAATCCATCACTGTCATTGATTAGCCTTGCCAATTTCTGTTCTTATTTTCATGAACAAGGAACTTTATGCTCAACCCGGGCCTTGCATACACTTCTATCAAAGTAAACTTTTTCGGCCATTTCTGCCTTTAAAATTCCCCTTTCTTCTGAAGTTATGTCTAATTCCTTTTATGCTTGCAGCCAATTCTTCTTAGCAAGTTCTTACATGGATGGAAGACTGTTTTGCTTATTGCTCTACCTTTTGCTAGATGGGTATCTGAATTACAGCCGCTGATGTCTACTCAACTTTTTCTAATCTTTCATAAATACAGGGTGAGTCCTAGAACCAGTCCCTCTTTTATGTCCAAGGTTGTTTCAGAAGTTACTTTAAATGAGACAATTAATCTTCATGCTTTCTTTCCTGAACCCAATAAACAGGGGTAAAAGAATTCTTAATCTTCAGATGTTCACAGACACTTAAGGTTTTACCTGAGCAGGACAAAAGATTTTAGAAAATCTGATCAACTTATTTTATTCCCATTGATGACAGGAATAAAGGACAGCCAGTATTTAAGCAAACTGTTTTGAAATCTCTCAAGATATTTTGCTGCTCAAACCATGGCAAAGGTAATCTCATCTTAAAGGAGGACATATGGTGCATGAGGAAGGAGTCCAAACTTTGTAGGCAAGTTGCATACCTGATATCCTTGGCAGGATATGTACTTTATAGATATAGTGCTACAGCACTGATCTAGTCTTATAGTAAGTTAACATAGACTACTGTACTTTCTTCTCAATACATAACTTCCTTATCCTAGTTGCCAAAGGCTCTAAATGCAAAGCAAATAGAAGAGGGGAAGTGAACACCTATATATATATATATATATATATATATATATATATATATATATATATCATTCTGCTTGGCAGAAGAAAGCACCATGATGTCTGCACATGAATCTTAAACTGGTCTTAGATGCATCATAGACAGCATATATTGAATTAGTAAATTTGTCTGTAAAGCCAATCTTCTCAACTATTATTGTCAAATAAAAAACATTCCACTATATCAAATGCCTTATCTGCATCTATGCTTAACACCAGTTATAGCTTTCCACATTTTTATGCTACCTTCATCAGTATTACTGTTTTCAATATATTGTCAAGCATTTGTCTTACTCCAGCACAACTAGAATGATCATTGTCTAGTATCTGAGGTATGCATCTAGCTAGTCATATTGCTAACACTTTCATAAACAGCTTGTAACTGTAATATAAAATAGAAAAAGACCTATATAAGAAGGTGCAGTTTAAATATTTCTCCTTTTCTATTAGTGATACCAGAGTATCTTTTCATGATATCTCAACCCTTCTGCTTCCAACACCCTGTTAAAAAGTTGTAATAGTCTGGGTAGTATGCATTCCTTACCTGTCAACCAAAATTCAGGCTGTAGAGACATACATTTTATTTATTTATCTGTGAACTTATTTTAAATCTATTAAGATAAATATATTACATGTGTTCTGGCTAAATATCTGAAACAGATGTAAAGCCCAACACTTTGTATGTGTGTATATGTGTGTGTGTGTGTGTGTGTGTGTGTGTGTGTGTGTGTGTGTGTGTGTGTGTGTGTGTGGGGGGGGTTGTATACATGTGTATAAAAAGCTAAAGTAACAAAATGCGCAAGCACCGACACACAGGTGATCAGTACTAGCATTCCAAAAATAATGTACTTACTGAAGAACCTAAAACACTGAAAGAACAACCAATCACAAAACAAAAACAGTTTACTTTTTAGATATGTTAATCGAAATTCTACCACTAAATTCAGGCATACTGCCTGAATAGTGGTAATGTATTAGAAACAGGTTTTCAAAGGCGAGGTGTAGGGCTTGTGTTAGTAAGGGAAGAGTTAGCACATATTAGTGAGAATTTGCAGGAGGGGGCTTTGCCTTATTACAGATATGTATTAATCTTTAAAGTTCTGATTTGCATTTTGCAATGGCTATACAGCATCTGCATATAAATTCATGGCTTCTACCATCTCATCTTCTGAAGCTTTATCTTCTATAGCACAGTTTGCAAGCTGCTGATTCACTTTTCATATTTCATTCTTAATCACATCCATCAGTTTGAGCTAAGTCACTTTAAACTCTGAAATTACTCGAGTGTTCATCTGGGCTTGCACAAACACGATCCATAGATCATTGCTTGTGGTACTGTTTACCTTCACCTCTGACAAAAGTGACACTTCCAGCTTCTTCCATGCTTCTGTACTCCCGAATAACTGACAAATTAATACTTTTAAATTTATACTGTAATGAAAAAAATGGTTCACCCTTACAGCAAGTGGGAAACATATCCACTCTTCTGTGCACCATAACCTCTCTTTCTTATTGTGGAAATGTACACTAAATCATATTTTCTAAATCGCTGTAGTGCAGTACTTATTTATAGCTACTATCAAACAGAATGAGGTATCACAGCAGTCACAGTAAAAAATATGTGTTTGATTAAATGTGTAGCAAATTATTGCTATCTGTCTTCAGGAAAATGTTTAGAACCATTGCTAAGGAGTGTGTTTCCTTACCCTTCTGACATTCAGGACCACTCCATCCCTCACAGCAGGCTTTCTCAGTTTGGTTGACTACTGCTGCTTTTGTCTTTGGTGGTCTGTAAAACAGAACAGAGATGCCAAACTATTAATTTCAGAGGTCGAACTCCATTCAGACTCATTATGTTTAAGAAACTAAAAAAGTATGATAAGCAGACAAATAATGACGTCTCAATTATAAACTCCATTGCTTCAGTGTAAAGAACGTATTACATGATTAATTTGAGCAGATAACTGTACTCTGAAAAAAAATACTTCTCAGATATACAGTATAGCTGTCTATGAAATAATTTATTTATAAGAGCTATTCATAAATAAGTTGTTTCCTGTCAGTGACTACAAATTTATGTTCTACAGAAAATAAAACTGTACAAATTTAGTATATTTACTGAAAAATTATTACTACAAAGCATGAACATTTTTCCTTTTCAGATAACTGTTTTAATGGGTGTGCACAAGTAATACCTACATAATTAGCAGAAATTCTTCTACACACACTTTGCGGCTATAGAACCCTTTTTTAATTTTCCATATTATCCTTATTTGTATATTAACAAGATTTTTTCACTAGAATGAAACTGAACATTTTTCAATAATTATTTTGTGCGTTAAGTATTTGATGGTTTATTTCATGTTTTTTGTTTAGTACACATTTGAAGACATAGCCCAATAACATAGTTTTTTT
The DNA here is from genome assembly GCF_019279795.1 of Protopterus annectens. Taxonomy (NCBI): domain Eukaryota; kingdom Metazoa; phylum Chordata; order Ceratodontiformes; family Protopteridae; genus Protopterus; species Protopterus annectens. The sequence goes on from NC_056732.1 coordinate 1,564,758,014, forward strand.
TCCAAAAAAAATCTTTTTTTATAACTCTTCAGTTTGACAGATGACTACACAAAGCAGCACTTCTGGTTTTATAAAAAAAAATGCCACTCTAAAAAAGAATGTAAACATTTCAAGTCATTCTCAGTAAAACAGAAACCAAATTGCACATGGAATAGCCATAATAGCCATTTGCACTGTTTAGTGTAGTGAATAAGTTGTCTTTAAGGGATATATTGAGTTAGAAAGAATCACAGATTCCTCATACTGAGCCTGTTCCATACTATATGCATTCTAATAGTGAGTTTGCTGTTGTAATTCACCATGTTATAAGATCTTGTAATGAACGTCTACCAGATTATGACCAACTACTGGATGTGCCTTCAGTCAGCCATGGCTACTACCTGTACACTATTCAGATATGATAAATTTATTAAAAAAACCCAGCTAGATGGAATAAATGTGTTAGCTATGATAGCAACAACTGAATCATAATAGTGTTGTTTATAATTTGTACATTTTCCACCTCAAAAAAAAATTATGAATATCATGTTATTTTCCAGTCTGTAGTACAGTTTAATATAAAGTAAGTATATGTTGTTGATTAATGCAAGCATTATATTTAAGGGGAGGTATACAATACATATAATGCAGTGTATCTGTGAAACTCCCATATGTCTAAGTGCAGTCAGGATGCCATGTGACTGTACCTTGTTTCAGCACTTGCTGCCATTTTAGTATATGATTTGGTTACTTACCAGCTCTGTTTTGTCACTATGCTTACATAATGCTGTTGGTGCCTGTAAGGCTATGCTGAACCCAACTCATCCTAGAACAAGACACTCTGGTCCAGTAGAAATTGAGATATAATGCTTATAATCTTGTCTCCTCTGACTAGCTAAAGTGTGTGTGACTTATCTGAGTATAGAAGAAGTCTGTAACCAAAGTCAATTATGTTTACTTGCCAGTTACTTATAGAGAACTCTGTGGCTAGTTTTGTTGGCAATTATGGACTTTGTTGACACATATCCAACTCGGAGAATTGCATTTTGCCAGAAAATAAAATGTCTGTACCCTCTTGTTGCCACAAATTAAATATAGAAGTAAAACTTTTGCATCATTTACTCATTTGTTTAGACAGATTAATTTAAGAAACAGACAAAATAAGATCATAAGAAAAATGTTATAGGCCAAGTGACTAAAGTGTGCAAGTCCCATATGCTGGTTTAAGCAGAGATGAGATGATACTAGGCTTTTAAAATATGAAAACAGACAATATCAGCTGCAGGTTCAGACCATGAGAATGTAGGGCAAGTCATGATGCAATTTACTGATGTCAATATATATACTGAATGCCAGTGACTAAATCTGGAAATTATGTGCCTTGAGATATGACATGAAAGTCAATGAGTCAGCTCAATATGCAAAAGAAGCATGAACACAGAGAGGCTGAAGCCAGAGAGAGTGAACAGTAGTTGCAGAGGGAGAAAACAGGCAACAGCACAAATTGGTCATGAAACACTGTAAGAAAAGGAAATGAAAATAAAAGGCCAAAAGCAACATTGACATGAGAAGGGCATGCTGACACTTTCCTAGATGCACACAAGTATTAGGGGATGAAAACAATTCCCTGGAAGCCAAGGTCAGTATTACATTTTTTCTTCAGATCACGTGTAAACAACTGGTAGTTTTATTTGAACATTTTGAATGCATTCATATTAACAGCAAACATAACCAGGGACACTGGACAAGAGACTGTTTTGAGGTTTTTTACTCTTTTGCTCAGATACAAGGCAGTGCATGCTGACATTAAGATGAATGTCTCTGGCTGTTCAGATTATGAAAAGGCAAAAGTATTTTAATGTGAATGTTATAATTGATGCCTGATGCTTACTGGGAAAAGTTTTGGATGACTAGAAAAAAAATACATACAAAGAGGAGAGCATCACTGACTTTCTAGCAGAAATGAGCACTTACTTCAACAGGCTTATACTTTGTTCATATATGAAATAAGTCCTTTTGACCAGTTCACTTATCGGTTTATCAAAGAAAATTAATAATTAATTAATCAATATATAACAGGGTATCAGACTGTTTGTTGTGCCTTACTGAGATGTTGAATAAGGACAAGGCACTAGGTCTGCCTCAATTTATCTAAAGACTTGTTGATCTGGTTGAGAGACTAGGTGTGCACCACTGTGGAGGAAAAGAATAAAAAGCTGATGTAGCCATAGGTATACAGTTCTACAAAAATGGGCTTACTTGGTGCTATGGGTCGATATTAAATAACCAAAGAGGCGGTTCAGTGAACACCTCTTCGGCAACACATAATGAACGAACGCACTAAACCATGATTTTGAGCCCCCCCCCCCACTTTATGTTTCTAATGATGATTTTTTTTTGTTTGTTTTGTTTTAAGACAAGCGATTTCTTTCCCAGGGAAAGAAATAGCTGATATCAGCATTCGTGGTTTTGTGCATTCGCTGTTTATGTGTCGCCAAAGAGGTGTTCGCTGAAACGCCTCTTTGGTTATTTAATATAGACCTGGTGCTACACATGGCAATAAGGTAACCCATGAGACAGAGAAAAACATTATAACTGACTCCAAAGGATAAAGGGAAATGTGTGGTTCCTGTATTAGTCAAGAACAAGGGATGAAGAAAAGTTTGAAGTCAGAATGTCCACAGTGAGAGAGTAGCTAATAGAAGACAATTGAGCAGACTGTCAGTCATGGTACCAGTGTTATGATGGCTGTCTGAAAACAGCTATTGCTTCAGATTTTCATAAGGATTTGCAAAAATTGTCAATCCACATATTACATCACAGAGAGCCACTATTAACTTACAGATATTAGAGGAAGACATATTTTGCTTAAGCAGTCCATGCCAGTTAGTGCCATAAAAGGTATCCCCTATTAGGTAAAAAGAGAAGCATTTTTTGAATTGGGTAGGGTTGGGTAACTAAATGGTAATTGCATTTGATGACAGCTCTGAAATTGTTTTTATAGTAACTAAGTCTGATGATATACAACCTTGCATATTTGTACTTACCTTTAACTAGACATAAAAGAAACCACATAGAAAAAGTGCCATGGATGTGGCTCAGTAAAACTTTATTTCTCCTTTGTAAACTGGTGGTGTGACTGTTTCAGCAGAATGATTGTGCAGATGCACTGTGCCTACTTATGCCCTGCAAGAAAAAAAAGGATACTGGGTTTCCTTCAGAAGGGGACCTATGGAGAATCAAAAAGAAGGAGCTCAGACAGGCACAGCTTTCATACCCTACTTACAGTAAAGGAGGTAGCCAAAGAGACTGCAAGTTCTCAAAAACAGAAAAAAAAAGAAATAGTGGAATAAAAAATGAGACCTGTGTCTGGGATTCAGGGAAAGACTTTGATAGCAGTGTTAGAAGCACATGAAAGCATAGTTTCCAATTCACCTGTATGCACCACTAATGATCAAATATCTTTGATGGAAGGAGAGAGACCTTGGAAAATTGTCCAGTTTGAAATTACAAAAAAAAAAAATCTGAAAGATTTCAGTGTATTCAATGGCCTGAAAGTAAAATAGCTAATTGGGTGTTAATTAAAAGAGTAAGGAAGGCAATGAAAGACAAGAAAAATACCATTTGTCATTTATCAAATCAGAAGAAATGTTAATAAATACATTTCTAGAGAAGAGACAGAAGGTTTATTTGTAAATCAGAAAGACACTTCCCGAAGATCATCTGCTTTCTTAAAGCATCTCATCTGGATATGTTTATCTGAAACAGATGCATACAACTTTAAGTTAGGATTGCCCTCAGCATTTCTGACTTGGAAAAGATAATTTACAGAGATCCTCCCAACATAAAAATTTAGAAGTATCAAATTAAAAGCAATGGCAATCTGCTAACTACTTTTTTCTGTTTGTTGGGACAAAAGAGAGGACTCTTAAGATGTCTGTACACTGATCAACAGCTTAACTTCAACTCTTCTAGACTGAAAACAGAAACTGAGAAAAGGAGTGCCATTTAGACTGTTTCTTGGCTAAAATTTAGTTACTCACTTGTAATTATGCTACCTGGATACCAGCAAAGTAGAAATTTGGAAAATGTGAAAGACAATCAACCAGAAAAGGTGAAGAGAAAACACTGTCTGAGAAGGATTCTGCAGCTCCCCAGCAAAAAGTAGTTCAAGCTTCAGCTTTGGTTATAGAGATGGCTTCCAGTAATTTAGGGGAAAAAATAAATCAAATGTACTCAGTAGTAATTAAAATAAATGAAACATTGAAGAAATATGTAAAATCAAATACCAAAAGGCTGGAAAAATAGAAGACAATTTATCTAATAAAACTGGAAACCTCAGAGGCTGAAGTGAAGAAAAAGCTAAGTATGAGGCTTCTCAAGAAGAGCTGTTTTAAAAAATAGTAGTTAGAAGACAGATCCCACAGGGAAAAAAAACTAAGATTTTCTGTTGTAACCAGAGAAACTGGAAGGAACAGACTGTATTAATTTTATGAAAGTGCAAATAAGTAACTGGACTGGAGTTCCATAGCAATATTTGTTAACTGAAGAGCACATCAAGTATATGCTCCAAACGAATCTCACAAGGGATAATTGGCTAGGTTTAAAATGGCTTGCAAGGGCAGTTAGCTTAGTACTAATCTATGAACCTGGCCGTAAGAAGGCAGCCGAGACCTATATTAGTAAATAAATATACAATCCTACCAGAAGAAAGATTTGTTCCTGACAAAACAGTGGGATAAAGACATAGTATTAAAAAGTGGAGACAGCAGAATGTTTGTAGAAAATTGTTATTCACTGTACACAAGGCAGAAGTGTAGAAAATTTATCCCAGCAATCACAGGATCATAGGATAATTGGAGATTACTAGGCTATCGACCCAGAAATAATTTTAAGGCTAGCCATTTCATCCTAATGTAATACCATAGAAATGCTAGTCAGTACCCAAGGTTGCATTTAGTGATGACTGCCCATGTCCAGGAGGGTTGTGGGTGCTATCCCCGGTAAGAATTTACAGTGCCCCATCTACTCATCCTGGTTCCTCTAACAGTGTCATAGAGGTACTCTGTTTCACATGACTTGGTAGCCTGTTCCAAAGATCTGCAGTTGCTGGGAGATAAATCAGGGAATGCCAAAAGGCAGGTTTGAGTTTCAAGCTGCTGTATCCAGCAGTTTTCAAAGTATTTTTTTCCTGGATGACCAAAATCATTTTTTGATACAGAGCAAGCTAAGAAGGAAATAAAAAAAGTTCATCCAACAAAGGTGAGTCAGTAAGCAGAAGGAGGCTTTTCTTTTCTTTTGACAGTGAAACATTTTCCAGTGTTCAAAAGGAAAATGCTTTAGAGATAGATAAAAGCACAAGAGTTGACTAGAAGAATCATGAGTACTTTAGACTTGAGCCACTGTTTCATGTTTGGAGATGAAGATGAACAGGAAGAAGATCAGCAACAGTGAAATTGGTGACTAAATGGGAGACTATGGGAGAAATATGAATTTGCAAAAAGACTGGACTTTTGTTGATCTTTTTAAATTTGTAGGTGGATTTGTGGGTGGACTATAAAGCATACACCCTACATTATGTCATTAATGTTTAGAAAGACACTGAAAGGAGGGAAAAGTAACTATAATTAAAACAATTTTTTGCTGTTATTAGTATTTGTATAAAACATTTCATGATTTAACCTGCATGTAATATATAGTAAAGCAGTTTTCTGTAGTGGGTAGTCAGGGGTATTTTAAATGTGGGGAATCTTTTCAGTGACTGTTGTATGATTTAAAATATTAAAGTAAACAAATACTTTTTAGTTGTGAGTAATATAAGCTTTACAGTATAACAATAGAAGAAAGGCTGAACAAAGCATGTTTAATGTTACTATACTACGATCTTGGGCTTCTGGGGTGGGGTTGAGGTGTAAAAGTACACTGCTTATATTATATGTAGAATTAAGATATTTTCTCTTATTTTTACAAGGGCAAATGTCTAGATTGATGCATTTGGCTCAAGGTATAAGAAAGTGTTTTTGTAAGCAAGTAGGCTTTAGAAATAAGACAAAAAGATGAAATCCATGAAAAAAATGCTGTTTTTTACAAATGCAAAGATATTATTAGCTTGCTTTTTCCCATTAGTAAGTGTTCAATGGGAGTCAAAATGTCTGCAGCTGAAGGCAACTGTACATTCTCTTCTGAATGAAATTTAGAAAGACTCATTACTGAGTATTTTTCCATAGAGATGAGCTGTCTGCAGGTGTAAGCAATTAATCTTGAGTGTTCTGAGCATTCTTTGTTGAGGGAAATACAAAATTTACAGGTACAACTGCAAGCAGTTCATTGAAAAATAAAGTTTGAAATTAGGGGAAATTAATAAGAGACAGCAACCTCCATAGCCGCCTTAATACTTTAATGAGTTTAATAGAGCAGTCTACAATTTAGTTTCATTTAAAGCTAGTGTGTGCACTTTTTCTTAGGTTTAAAAGTCTACATGTAAATAGTCTACCTGTGACAAAATGTACCAAATGAATCTTGTTGTGATTACTGCCTCATGATAGTCATTTTTCATTGTACACATTTAACTGTATCTGATCTCTAACCTCAGAAGTCAGATACAGATAAATGTTTACTACTTAACTGGAGGCCGTGGCTTAAGAATAGGGGAGTCAAATGAGTGTGGAAGTAGAAAGATACATTAATTATTTGTATGCAATCAAAATAGAAATGGCAGAAGACTGCTTTAATTTGAAAGACAATATATGCAGGACTGGGTCTGCTTCTAAATCTTGAAAGCTCATAATCTTGAAATTCAAAATACTGAAGCCAAAATCCTGAAATTTCAAAATACTGAAAACAAAATACTGAATTTCATAATACTGAAAAAACTACAGGATAGTAACACTTACTATATGCTACCAGAACTACATAGAGAAACAAATAAAAGACAAAGCATATTAGTTTACTCAAACTATTACCGGGGGCAAGCCCCCCTGCACCCCCCCATGTGGGTGGCTGCACTCCCCTACCCCCTGTTACTTAAAAATATCAACTCCAAGATTGCACTTTACTACACAAAGATGAGTTATGTTGTTGTATAGCAAATTAAAAGGGAATATGACTAAGGTTACAACAGGCTCTCATGAAGCACATAATGGTATGTTTGCCATTTTCGTCTGTGGAGTGCAATCTTGGATTTGATATATTTAAGTAGCAAGGGGGTGTGGGGGTGGATGGGGGCTTGCCCCCCTGCTAATAGTTGGAGACGAGTAATATGTTTTCTTATTTGTAAGTGTTGGTATACTCTGTTTTTTTCAATATTGTGAAATTCAGTATTTTGAGTTTTCAGTATTTTGAATTTCAAGATAATGAGCTTTCAAGATTTAGAAGCAGACCCGCAGGATAAAACTGCATTCCTAATAATGGAATAAATAAAGGAAAATACTGATTCCAGATAAGTAAGGCAACAGACCTCTTTCCACGATCCTAATCATATTACAATAACATTTAGCACTGGGGATATTTTCTATATATAGAAGGTTAGTAAGATGACGCATATGTCATCTTGACATATATTTTTAAAACAATTTGTAGCAAAAGTGGGGAATTGGAGAGAAAGAATGTATATGATGGTGAACAGATACACCACATAGGTTTAGAAAGCTTCTCACTATCTTTGCATGCATAAATGAGAAAAGAATATGCAACTAAACTATTCTGTAGTGTGGAAAATGTATATAATAAAATCTTCGGGAATAATATCAGAAAATGCTTTCTGTTATAAAAATGCTACCGTAAGAAAAAGACTGGTAGGGTTGAAATTAAATGAGACTGTACTAGGAAATGCAAATCCTGACTTTTAAAAGGAATCCATGAGAAATTTGATGATAAAAACATTAAAGTTTAGGGAAAATGTTTGATTTTAATGAAGTAGAAAGAAAGAAGCAGGACAGGGAATGATCCCACATACTGTTATGTAAGAATTTCCATTACAATATTTATTTTCAGATCATCAACTAAATATTAGTTTACAAAGTTAATGACTAACAGTGTAAAGCCTTAGGCACAACACTTTCTTCATAGTGTAGTGGCAACCTTTAGGTAGCTGTTAGCCAGGCGGTGGTTGGTAACTGCTTACAAAGATATTGCATTGTATAATGTCAACTTTCAATTTTCCTGATTGATATCAAGACTGAATACTAGTTTCTGTTTTATTGAGTTATTGAGCAGCCTATGAGTTTCTGTATTGAGATAAACTATTTTCAGTATAGCAATCAACAGCTGTTATTTAGGAATGAAAATCTATGTTATAGTAGCTTGCATGTTGCCCTGAAAAGATGTTTTATATTTTTATATCTGCATATAACAGTTTTCAACAAAAGATAACATAGGTCTTGTATTGGACCCTGCATATTTTGTTAGGAGAGATTTATGTTCACTTTCAGTTTTAAAGGAAAACTATGATAGGAGAAAGATTGCTTGGATAATTAATTGTTGTAAGTATGCAGTCTTATCAGACTTTGTTAAATCTTAATAATGCCATATCTGTCTTTGTTCTCAAGATTTTGTATTTCCTCAGCATAATAATTGATTTTGTGAAGACAGAAATGTGATTTTTAGTGTTTCTTCGATTCTGATATCATCATATGCAGCGGAGGCCTTAATTTTTGTTATCGTTTTGCCATTATTTGAAGCATTCTAGGTAATGAGTTTGAGTTGCTGCATGGAATGTTTTGATCTCACAAGAAAGACATTGCATGGCTTGTGGGATTTTAACTAAGACTCATACTACTGCCCTATTAACAAACTCCTTTTTGGTGGGGCAAGGATTTGCATTGTTATTCTAGGTTGTGTGATGTTTGAGTTACCTTATTTAAATTATGGGGTGTCGGCAGTACAAGCAGGCTTGCCTGAAGAAACATATCATATTAGTGTAATAGTCTTGATTTTGATAAAAGTGATGATCTGATTAGTTTATTCTAATGAACTAAGATTCAGTAGTTTGCCAGTATTTTATAAAGTACCCATTCCATAATGGTTGGAGGAATGATTACTAGAAATATTGAAGGATGAAAGTGAATTAAAGAAATCTAAACATAAACAATGTGTTTAGACTTCCAAAGCCTAGAAACTTAAAACTGAAAACCCTGGGTGATTCTGGCAATATCTAGTGCTACAGGTGAGAGGGTTAATCCCTTGACCTGTCTAGGGAGAAATTGTTTATAATCACGGATATATGATTATATAAAACCTGCCAGCACCAGGAAACATTTATATCACTATAACTTTTTAAAGGACAGTGGCATAGCACATGCAGTACCATGCCTAACATGACTATAGATATTCTAAAATACTAATGTTTTCATATTTGTTGACCCAGCGACTACCGGTAAATGGGTCATCCACCACATTCTAGTTTCAGAGGCTCCATTACAAGATGAAAAAAGAGAGAATGATTATGAAATCATGGAGATGTCACATCAGAACTGAATTTTTCTTTCTACTGTTGAATTAAACTGATTTCTTACATTGTACTATTTCATAGATTAAGGCATTGAATATTTTTTGTTTGGGATTATTGTATTAATGACATTACTCTAAATATCATGCAGCAAGAAGCTAATTTATTTTTTTGTCGATGTTTGGCGAGGCCATATTTAACAATAGATCCATAATGGCTTTTTTTGTACTTTTTTCTGTCAGCTGATGTAATAAGTAGCTATTTACTGAACATTGTTGATGCTTAATGTTATTTAGTGTTTTTGTAAATTGTACTTCATGTACTGCCAATTCATAAACACTACAGTATGTCTCGGATTTTTATTTACATGTGGGCATATTGGGTGTTTCATTCTTTTTTTTTTTTTTTCTAGCTGGACTAGATCAACTACATAATAAAATGTATTTAGAAAGAGAATTTACTTACTTGTATATGAAGCACATGGCACTAGGCTCATTTTTTGAATAATGATTAACAATCTCGGCATCACTTCCATACACCTGGTGCATCTTTTCTCTGTCAAGTTGCCAGCCTTCTAAGTTGTACTGGTAGATACTAATACATGGCACCTTTCCTTCTTGTCGTGGTGTAACAATTTCTTCTTCAGTCACCTGGACAGTCCTTTCACACCAGTGCCTTTATAGATGACAGGAAAAAGAACATTACTAATGTATGTAATGTTTTGCTGATAACATCATTATGTAAAGTATACAAAATATAAAAATAATTTATTAAGGATCACCAGTAAGTACAGAGAATGTAATTACTGAGCAATACAATAACATAGAGGTTAGAATGCTTGCTTCACAGCTCTTATGTTCAAAGCTGATGTGTCTCTGTTGAAATTCTATGCTGTCTGCATGTTTGTACAGATTTTGTTTTTGGAACTCTTGATTTTCTCCTGTCTTTCTGAACTATCTGCAGTGTATCTATATCTGTATCTATAATTATAGGTATATTTATATGTATAGCTATATTTATATATATATATATATATTTATCTTTCAACACACAAGAATATATCAAAATATCAAAATGCACAGATGGCTAGAATTGTATAACAATTTTAAATTCGCTTAGTTGACTTTTGATCATAGGAAATTCCATAATAAATGATTTTTTGCCATAGATAAAGCCTAAGTATATTACTAACCTAAAAGGGCACTCTGCCCATTTAATGCTTCCATTGCTACAGGAACAGAAGTACTCCATTAGACATGGAATCTCCTTGTACAGTATGTATCTATGTAAAGGTTGGAAAAAGTTGTCACCAGATTTTTACATATTTTACCACAAAACTTCCTTCCAAATTGTACTTGAAAGCATCTGTACTGTTTATTAGGTTCATAGGTTTGACTGTTAAGTTTATGCTCTACTTGCCTTCACGATGCATGACTGCTATAATCCCTAAGTAAAATTTTCTAAGTGCCTTGATTACACATCAAGGTTATTTTTTAAGGAAATTAGTGACTGTCTCCTTCTGTCTGCAACGGTAATCTTGTTCCATAATCTTGGAAGGCACTTTGTAATGTATCTGTACCTTTTTGTTCTATTACTGATGTTTCTTTTTGTGTTATGTTCATTGAACTGATATTAGTTTCCTCAGTGTTGCAATCTGGAATAGTTTGCAAAAAATCAATAAAACTCATACTAAAATATAAACAAAATAATCATGACAACCTATTGCTATATTATTATGTAGCTATTTGACTCCAGCCTCCACGGTATTCCCTTTCAATCGTAAATGTCTTCTCCTCTATTCATCTGTCAGTCTAATTAATTCTCCTCCCTATGCTTCCCTCCAATGCTTTTTTTTTAATTTAATTGTCTCCCAATGCTCCTCTTTCTGTAATACTTGTCATCTGCTATATTTTCCTCTTCTTTATGCCATTTTCTAGGTCCAGTTACTTACTTCACTCTTTCCTGCATCCTGTAATACTACTTACCTTTTCATGGTTTCAAAAGTATCTGCCCATGCTACTCTAGATTACCTTCATCCTGGCATGCTTGCTGTCTACCATCTTCTTTTTCCTACATCTTTCTACTCCCTGCACTGTTTTTTCCCTTATCTATCTTGAATTTTCTCTTATTCTCATCTTACCCTGTATCTCTTTGCTCCTGTATCACTCCATCTGTGTGCTCTGCTTAGCAGTATCCAGTTATCCACCAGCTGTGTATATTTCTGTGCTGGCCTGAGTGAGTACCTGTTATACTGCATGACTCTGACTGAGCTTAACCCTGATGTAATCCTTGGCTTATTTTGATTGAATTTATATCATCAAAAATGATATTCTGTTATTCAGCTGTAAACAGTATGAGTTCTTGTTGTCATTTTTCTGGCTCTTCTCTGTATTATTTCCAAATCTATGTAGAATGTTTCTGCTTGACCTTCTACTGCAAATTGGTTCTGTACAAATGGACCTCTTGGCTGTTAGCAAGCAAACAAAATAAATAAATGCAAAACATTTTACTGCAGTATCATTATATTGCATTTATACCCATTTTAATATTTGTTTATGCATTAACAATATATAGTTATCAGAACAGTACTTAGAGATAGTTTCATAGCTAACTAAGTACTAGGCTCACTGCCCTTGTGGGCCATTATCAGCATAGCCAATTTCACTTTCAAAGGTAAGACTCAAACCCTGCACTTTCTGCCTGTCAGATAAACACCTTAACTCGTATACCAACCTCCAACCCCAAAGATGTGGACTTTTTTAGAATGTTTACTTTTTATGTGGTAAAGTTAATTAGCTTTACCATGTGACTACATCATATGTTAATTAGTTATTGTTCCCTGATTAGCATGAATCAGAAACATGACCCTAAAACTTAGTTTTATTCAATTACCTCTCCTGTTTTAGTAAGGTGGTTCTGTAATCATAAATTACATTTAATAGAGTAGATGTATTCTAGTTTAAAAAAGTGCTAATATGAGCCTTTTGGGAAGACTATAAGCTCGTGTTTCCTAGTTTTGGGTTTGGGAGTGGTAAAGAGTTTTAAGGTTAAGGAGCAGGAAGGAAGTTTTTGATCTAGGGAAGGGAGAATTAGGCTTAAGGAATAAGAGGGGAGTTTTAATGTTAGGGAGTGATTTGTGAATTTAGGTTTACGGAGGGAAGTTGAAGTTTTAGGTTTAGGAAATGATTGGGGATGTGAAGATTGGTAGAGAAGGTTGAAGGCTGCCAGCCTAGTCAAATAGAATTTGATACATAATTCTGGCATTTGTAAATATAAATGTAAAATACAGGCTTGTGTCTTAAATGTAAAGAAATGCTGTTTCAGCAATGTGGCAACATTGTCATCTGCTGTAAGGAAAACTAAGTCAAGCATTTCTTATTGGTCCTTTGAAATTAAAATTACTTTATGTCTATTCCTTTGAAGTTAGAATTTGGAGTTGATGAGTCTGGAGTAAGAATCCTGCCTATTGTTTTAAGACTAAAGTTAATGACCAGAATTTGCACGTGGAATGTCCTTTATTGCTCTAAGTGTAAAGGCAGTTTCAGTGTGGCCTGGGAACCAGGAAAGTGTAAACAAATGATGTAATGTTTTTGCAGAACCGCAGTTCAATTTAAACAGTGAGAATCAGAAATTAATAAGCATTTTTGTCTTGATAATCCAACCTCAGCACTGCCTGTTGTCTTAAGTAAGTTATCTTAAAAGTATGTTTTTTGTAGAAATAGGACTATAAAGATTAGACTAAGTGTTTTTCTGTTATGTCATAACTGTACTACAGAATTATTTTAAGTTTCTGTGTGATCTCTGAACTCTTGAAAAGCACTGTGGTGTAGTAGTATTGTCTTGGGTTTTTAGTATTTATTATTAAATATTTCTAAACCCTAACTGTGGCTGGTTTATGTAGAGAAGTTAAGCTCTAGAGTACATTGCATATTTATAGAGTTTACTGTCTAAGCCACTGATATAGCTTTAGCCCTGAGCTATACTACCAAATGTAAAATAATATTGCACAGTAATAATTGGACACCCTTTTAAGGGCCTTTGAGTAGCTAATAATTATTAGCTGGTGGTGGCAGTGATTACTACCGTATAGTCTGGGTAAAGGGGCACAGCTGGAGAATCTGTGTCAGTCTTTCCCAGGAGTGTCTGTGAAATTGTATAAATACTATCTCAAAGTGTGTGTGTGTGTGTGTGTGTGTGTGTGTGTGTGTGTGTGTGTGTGTGTGTGTGTGTGTGTGTGTGTGTGTGTGTGAACTACGTGGGCAGGGACATGAAGCACTGGTTGGACTGAGAGGGTACTAGAGGTTAGCTTGCCAGCTAGGCTGGGATCTGGACCCTATAGCTGTGCCAGTGGGGAGTCTTATTGGGGACCTGGGGAGCAAGGGAGCAACCAGCCCCAGACTGACTGTGATCTCTGTGTGCACTTAAGGGAAATTGTACTTTACTGTGTGTATTTGTTATCCTTTCCTCTTATGTGAGACTCTCTGGTGTTAGTGGTGAGGATTGAGGCTCCTTGATTGCTGGGCCAGGACACAGGCATCACAGGGGATTTTAGGGAGGGGGGAGTAGAGTTTTAGATTTAAGGAGTGATCAGGGACTTTAGGGTTTGGGAAGGTGAAGGTAATTGAGTTTTATGGTAAGGATGTGAGGATTTAGGTTAGGAACCAGTGGGAGTTTTATGGTTAGAACTTAGGGTCTGATATTATACGATTTTATATGGTCAGGTGTTGAGAGGCCTATGTAGAAATGGCAGCTCAGGGTATTGGGGTTAGAGCACATGCTTTTTTCAAGCAAGTGGTAGCAAGAAAGTGTGGAACAACCTCCTTTTCCCTTTCTTTTATTGTGAAGTTTGAATGTTCAGAGTGACTACAAACAAAAATATTTTGCTGTTGTTTAGATCCAGCATGAATAAAGAGAAAGCCCCCCCAGCATGTGCTGTACAGTACATAATTCTGCTTATGTATGTGGAGGATTAGTCTATACTGATAGTGTCTTTTTCCCCCATTATTTAAACAATTGCTACTATTAGCCAATATATTCATTTCAGGGTACATCACTAGCTGATTAGGTACCAACCTAGAGCTGTGTTTCTGTGCACCTACTGTTCATTTTATTAAATAAACATTTCTGTTGGCTTGCGTAAACCACAGGCAACATAACATTTTCAATACAGTGTAGGATTATTGCCTTAATATGTATTGGCCAGCTGTCTCATACTTTTTAACTGTGTTGACCACTCATGTTTGACAATTACTGCATTTATGTGCAAATGAACATGTGGTACTGACAAAAATGCTTGTTAAAATGTTAGAAATATGTTTCACCAGTTAACGTGTGATATTATAGCAATAACCCACGCCTGGGTGTGGGTAATGTTGGATTTACCCACAGTTGGTGTGGTTTGATCACGAGGGCGAAGCCCAAGTGGCCAAACAAAGCCAACCGTGGGTAAATCCAGCATTACCCACACCCAGAAGTGGGTTATTGCTATTATACAATGACATTATTTAAGAAAAAAATAATTACTTTTCTTAAACAATGGCATTATATAATGCCTCCTTGCTGCCCTTCCACAGCTGTCTGGTATTCTGCGGCAGTTCTTATGTACTGGACATGCGTATACTTACACAGTACATCAGAGCTGTGGGCAAAAGCAACGGATAAAGCAAGATCTCCATTGCTTTTTACAACCTGTCTCGCTATGTTAAACAAATTTAACATATCGAGACAGCTTTTAAAAAAAGCAACAGAGAATCTCTGTTGCTTTTTTTAAAGCTGTCTCGCTAGGTTAAACCCATTTAACATAGCGAGACAGTTTTGAAAAAAGCAACGGAGAAAGCAAGATCTCCGTTGCTTTTTAAAGTGTCTTGCTATGTTAAATGGGTTTAACATAGCGAGGCAGCTTTAAAAAAAGCAACGGAGATGCTCCGTTGCTTTTTTTAAAAGCTGTCTCGCTATGTTAAACTCGTTTAACATAGCGAGACAGGTTGTAAAAAGCAACGAAGATCTTGCATTCTCCATTGCT
Source organism: Protopterus annectens (assembly GCF_019279795.1). Lineage (NCBI taxonomy): Eukaryota > Metazoa > Chordata > Ceratodontiformes > Protopteridae > Protopterus > Protopterus annectens. The sequence continues at coordinate 1,564,773,460 of NC_056732.1, forward strand.
GTAAAAAAAAAAGAGTTATACTAATGGAAAAAGTCCAGGCGACCGGATCTTTTTCCATTGCTATAACTCTGATTTACAACGTGCATGCTGACCAGTCAGCGTGCACGTTTTGGAATATTAATGGGGGGGGTCATTGTATAATCTGAATTTATGCATTTACATGTCAATTCTGCATGGATGAAGTTCTGTTCTTTCAAAGTGAATAAGGCCAATAAAATGAAGTAGAAAAAGGGATGATCATGTAACCCCCACTACTAGCTCTTAAACAAAGATGAAAGATGGTCACATTTGCATAACTGTATTAATTGAAGCTGTTTGGTTGTATTACCTTTCCTTGAGTTTGCAACAACTGTTTTTTTTCCAAATGTCCTGTGCATTTGAGTTTGAAGGGATAACATTTTTACACACATTTAGTGGAATATGTCCTTCATTAATCGTTGTTGCAGTATTCATTATATATGAGAAGTATCCCACCAAGGATACTGTATGCTCAGTCTGCATATTTAAACTAAGTGCCTTGTGTTGTATATCTGACATATACCCCAAGCATGAGATTGTAAAATGGTACATAAGGGATGACTATGAATGAAAATCCCCAGTACTTTCTTGCTGCCATCCCTAACAGTAAGACTTTACTTTCAGTTTGGTCTGTCAGCTATATGGTCTGTACCAGTTTCCATTGAATGTGGGCAGATAAGTTTCTGTGTTGGGGAAAACTTCTTTTCATTTTTTTTTTTAAATAATTGTACTTTTCATGTCAACTAGGAGGGGGTAAATGTGACTGTGGGAGGCAGGTACCTTATCATAAGTAGTCACAGTAAATATCTGTTCTGCTTAAGAACCAGGTATAACCATAAATATTGCTCCATTTGTCAATATTTTGTGCCTAAAACATTAAAGTGCTACATATGTTCCATCAAATTATATCATGAAAGCAGACTTAAGCAGCATGTGTGTATAGGATGACCTCCAAATCTTCCTAATTGGACATCTGTCTGGACCTAAAAAAATAGCTCAGAAAGTCAGAGCCCAGGGCAGACCTAGATGTTTCTGCTGTGGAGGTTGGTGAACTCTTACACCACCCAATGTTTTCTGCTGCTTCCACTGTCACAGCCTCATTAGAGGTTTATTTACAAATATTTTCTGAATGGCCCTAGACTTAAATATATGTTTTTTACCCATTAATTTATTGTGCTTATATAATTCATTAGTTTCAACGCATCTATATAACTGAGATACCTGTGAGCATATTCTCTCTTTAACTTTACAGTCAGTTTTCCCTATACAGAAGCAAGTGTATTCTACACAATTCACAAGATAAACCACATGGGGCAATCTAATAAATAATATGGAGCTGGTTGAATTCAAATGGATAAAATAAGCCAGTTCAACACCAGGGTTGAACACAATGAACAATCATAAACCAATCTTGAAGTTAAAACAATGTGTATTATAAGTGTTTTAATATGATTTTTTATTTTTTAATTTTAATTCAGGCTTTGTAACTTTAAAATCTATGAATTATACCATGTGATATCTTATGTATTTTAATTGGCTGACTGATGTAATTTAAATGACTATGTATGGTTCAGTGTTTTAGAAGGTTAACTTGGTGCTGCGGTGGTGGTGCTGCGGTAGCATTGTCGCCTCACAGTTAGACGTTGCCCGTTCAATTCTCAGTTAGAGTGTCTTCTGTGTGTCGACATGCGTGAATGGGTGTTCCTTCGTTGAAGGTTGTGCGTTAGGCCTGGCAAGCCAGCACGTAAAAATCTAATGCCAATCATTAGTGGACCAGAGTTCCGCTGTGGCGACCCCTAACCGGGAAAAGCCGAAAGACACAAAAGAAAGAGTTTTTTAACTTGAAAGCTTTACTTAATAAACTAATATTACGACAGCTGAAATTCTCTTTTTTGTGTTTATCGTTTTTGTATTTTATTGAATTCCCTTCAAGTGTTTTGAGGAAGCTGATTGTTATTTTACTTGTACTGTTTGGCAAACAACATAATCAACACCAAAAGAAAAAAAAATCTGCCATAAAGAAGTTCCATGAAAATGAAAGCCAGATTTCAAAGGGCCAAATTTTCCTTTTCACACAAATCTACCAGCTTGTGACTATTTCCGTACATTCTTTCCCCTCCCTTCCACCTTGGCCTGACTCCTCTTTCCCTGTTAAACAGGTTTTCACATTCTTTCCTCGTATTGAAACTGATAACTTCTGACCAGTGGGTAATCAATATCATACAGGAAGTTTCCAAACTAACTTGGCTATTTATTCTTTCTAGGTTGCTGTTTCAAAACTATGTCCATGATGGCATTTCTTCTCCAGGATGAGATGCAGTTTCTGATAGATTCCATCTAGTCTTTCCTTCCTCTAGGCTTGACTTCAGCAAGAGTCATATTGAGAGTATATGGCTTCATCCATGCAAATAGTACTTTTTGTCAGACAGTACATGAAGAGGATTCGGTGGTACCTAAAGTCTATTTGAATTTAGCACTGCCACCCCTGAACTTCCTAATTCCTCTCTTTCCCTTGATTAAGAAGGAATTTCTGTTGTGGATCAGCCAGATATCACTCAGTCCAGGAGTGCCTTTTCTGATTCCCTTCCCTTGCTAGGAAGTTACCACAGATTCTTCACATCTGGCGTGTGATACATGTTCAATGAATGTAAAAGTCCAGGGAAAGGACAGAACAGAAAAAAAACACATAAACATCAAATAAATGAAAGCCCTGATCCTGGCAGTGCAAGTTGTCTAGTTTAAAAAATATTGCAGTATACTTTGCATGCAAATTATCATATAATGGTATGCAAGTTTGTGTCAACATGCAAATTCGAACTAGATTGCATGCAAATGATGTGCTCAAACATGACAGCATGGTTCAGAAATATATAGAATTTGTGTGATGAGCTGCAGCTATGATGACACTCATTTGCCAGGGCAGTAAGTGATACCATGGATATCACCTACTCTGGGGAGCAGTGGCAGCATAAATACAGTGCTCTGAGGAGGCACCAACTAGAACTTCTCCATCCATGGGAAGGTTATGGAGAACAGACTCCATAATGGATGGCCTGAAAGCATAGGTTTAGGTAATTTCTGCTGCCATGAGAATGCTGGGCTTATTAATGTGTTCTACCATTGGAGGGTGAAATTGCTGCAAAGATTCTTGCTGATAGAGGAGGCAAGCCAGTCTCTCCAGGGGGCAAGGTAACTGGACTCGTGTTGCTGCCCTCACTGTATCTGTGCTTAACCTGCTTATCTTAGCACTGACCTACATTTTCCATTTTAATACCCCATCATTGCATAGTTCTTCAGTGCCATTGTTAATGCATTTGTATATTTGCTAATATGTGTGTTACTTTTTATGAACTTAGCTTTTTATTAACTATTGTTGCTAAGCTCCTTGAGAGTCGGGCATCCTTTTTGGTTTAACCACGGAACAGCCTTTTGGTTTCTAGGCTGTACTTTCTAGTAGCCACAAAAGCAAAAAAATAAATTTCAAGGAACCTTTGCTACCACAGCAGGCTGATATTTTGCCTCCACAGGTGGGTGACTATACTGTGGCCAAAGCTAGTTCCTCAGACCAGTCATCTTATCCATTTGGTCCAGCTGGTGTAGTCCATACAGCCATGATGGACTAAGGATTAGACACTTCCACTGTGGCTGTTGGTGTGCCCTTGATGGGCAGGAAAGATGCAGTCTTGTTGGTCATATGAGAAGGGGCAGGGAATTCCTCTCTTTTCAACCAGAAAGCTGTGTCCATCCCTGGAGAAGTGATTGCTGGCAATTCTGGATCTGTTTCTTCAGGAATTCCTATCAATAAAAAATAAAAAAATAAATCTATGCATTCTAAATTAGTGTCACTAGACAGGAGTAATTTACTGGACTTATCAGGGTTTAGTGCAGGATCTTGACTTCTTATATACCTGGTTCTGTAAAAAAATAGATTCTTTTTTTCTTGAGCAGATTTAAGAGTTGGAGGAAGCTGGACATGCTATGTATCCAGATAACAAGATGACGGGCTGTGCAGCAAACCACTTGGCTTGAGATCCACAGTCTACTACTCAGGTGGAGGACAGACTAGAAATGGTGTGGAAATTGAGCTGAGGGGAGAGGCTTCAGAAGACAGCAAGGAATGTCATCAGAATTAGTGACAGACGTGTGCAGAGCTGAATCATGGTCAAATGGAGCCTCTGGTAGAGTAATGCAACAGCCCTGCACCCACACACACATGCAGCCATTCCAGTGCACGATGGCTGTCTCTCACCCAGTTACCAGAAAAAACTGTTCAAACCTATCAGTGTGCACACTGTTTTTTTTTTGTTTATTTTTACAATGATCACATGATTTTTATTTTGGATTTTACAGCAAAAACACCAATAGACATTTGCTAAATAAAACAGAACACTCACATCAAAAACAGACAGCTTGAGCAACACTAAACATCTGTTCCCTGAAACTCACATTTATTGAAAAAATCATCTGGCGACCCATTAAACCACAAGAGATGACCTAGGATTATTAATCAAATATAGAGTGAAACACTGTCAGCAGTTAAGTGAAGGTGCAGGAATTTAAAATGCAAATGTGCAATGCATTTTTTAACAGCCTAGGATAGCCCACTGGATGCAAGCATCCCTTTTCAGGGGTAGCCCAGGAGTACTGTTTGGTGAAGTGACTTTGTCTGAGTCACACAGCTGACAAAAGAAGGCTGAAAGAATCCAACCGAGCACCACAGGAAGCAACTTATAGCCTTACTCCTCTGCATTAGGTACCAGCCAAACTGTTGTAGCCCAACACAATGAATTTCACACCCACATGCCTGCAAAATATAAGCAGTATTAAAAATATATTCATAATTAAAACTAACATTAAATTCAGAGACTTCATGCTGTCCAAATTATTCACAGCTAATTAAAAACACACGTAACTATCTTCAAAATAAGGAACCCAAGGATCATAACCAAAGAACATAGCTCATATGATGACGCTCCTGTTTACAACTGATTCCTTCCTTTATAGTATAACAGCACTAGGATGAATAAACCAAGTATTACACATTCACATGATATATGCTTCAGATCAAGCTAATGAATAAATTCATACATAGCAGCTCAGAAATGGATCTTGCTGGCCAAGTTTTATTTTACTGACTCTGTGTTAATATATTATCAGGTACTGAATGCAACAATATTTTATATTCAGATTATAGACTAGCCCTACTATACCTTATTTACTATCATGTGTCTCAAGCTCTTAGAAGAACAAATCTGGCAAAGTCATGAATAATGGGGGTGTGTGCAAAGGCCCCGAATCGGAGACCATTTGTAAATATTGCTCTTATTGACTAACACTGAAAAAGTTTTCTATTAGTGTGCATTTTCTGAAACTCCGTTGTCTGTCACTGATGTTCATCGTGTTTCACTGTTGCAGTCATGACTGTAGGGTTCTCCCATGCTGGCAGGCAGTCCTCGGTCGGCCAGAATCCCAAAGTCTGGGTCCGGCGTCGGCTGTTCAACCATGCTCCCTGACGTCAGAGCGCCAGGAGTACAAAGCTGACAGCCGACACCATCTTCTCCAGTCTTTCTTGCCCTGCGGTGATAGCAGTTCGGTCGGCTCACTCCTGACGAATTTTTCTGATAAACTTCAGTCCGAAGACTTTCTTCCCCACTCACAGCTAAGTACCCCATTGGGGAAACTTTTTCTTGCTCCAGTCCGATGTCAGAAAAAGTTAATAATTGTATTTCATGTGGGAAGCAAATACCTCATAAGGATTTTCATTCTTACTGTATTCCTTGCTTAGGCCCTGACCACGACGTAGCTAGTTGTCAGTTTTGTGCTAGATTCAATCAACGTACAATTAAACGAAGGTATGATTTTGCTTTTCATTACTTCGGTAGGCGCTTTAACTACAAAATGTCGTCAGATACGGTTCCGGCTACCGGAGTTCACAAACGTCGCAAGGATAAAGACAGGCCTCCGAGGTCCAAATCTGATGATAGCGCACAGGCGGAGCCAGCTTCAGGTTCGGCTGTCGTCAGTGAGGCGCTTTTGCAGCCCCTGTCGTTGGCCATTTCAGAACCGATGGCTGAAACGGACTCTCATGAGGAGCCAACCAGGCCTTTAAATATTTCTATTGCAGGACCTTCGGACAATGCTCCTTCGGATGGGTCTGGAGCCGCTGTGCAGGTACCGGCTTCCGAAGGGGTATTCAGGCCTACTCAGCTTCTAATAAAGGCAAAGCCAAAGACAAAGGCAAAGACTCCTTCTAAATCAAAGACTGCAACACAGGCCTCTTCTGAACCGGCTCCCAAGTCACAGAAACAGTTACTCAAGATGGCGGAGGATTTACTTACTATGATTAGGGGTTCACATCCCCCTCCAGATAAAAGGCCAAGGCAGGATGTTTATTATGATTCCTCTGATCAGGCTTCTGTTTCTTCAGTTTCTTCTTCTGACCAGGAATATTTTTTCCCTCCTTATGAGGATTCTGATGCTGAGGAATCCATTCCTTCAGCTTCTCCCCCTGAGGATTTCTCTTTTGGGGAAACTTTGCATGAAATGAGGGAACATTTCCACTGGGAAGGACAGGAGTATTCGGAATCTAAGAAAAGACTAAGGGATTTTCTTCTTCTCCCCAACATAGACCCCTGGCTATTCCTCCTGTTTTGGATATTGTGGATGATGCTTTTTCGGAGGCTAACTTAACCCCTGACTCTTTTCCTCCTGCTCCTGTCAAGCCTGATAGATATTACAGGGTTCCTGATTCCCACCAGTTTTTATACAAGAACCCTTCTGCTGACCCTGAAACCATTTCTCAGGGTCCTAAGGGAGTTAAGGCCGCTTCTGCCAAAAATCCCATTCCCACTGAAAAGGATTCTAGATCTTTAGAAAGATGGGGAAAAAAAGTGTACACTTCTGCTACTTTGTCCATTAGGGCTTTAAACTGTCAGTTTCATATGCTGAAATACCAGCAATTTCTCTTGTCTGTTTTAAAATAAAAGCTTTCTTCCATTTCTGCCTGTGCAGATGATAAGGAATTACATGACTTATTGCATGCCACTGAACAAGTTAGGAAGCATGGTTTACACTGTGGATTTGATGCCTTGGAGGCTTCTTGTAGGGCTGCTGCCTCCGGCACAGTCATTAGAAGGCATGCATAGCTAAAGGAACAAAATTTGCCAGAACAAGTAAAAGCTAAATTATTGGATGCTCCTGTTCAGCATAATGTTTTGTTTGGATCAAAAGCTGAAGAGGTGATTAAAAAGATGGAGGATAAGGCGAAATCCATGCAAACAGTTAAAGATTTCTTACAAGTACAGCCACCAAGATTTAGCAAAAATTGGCCTTCTAAAAATTGGTCCTTTCCCACTTCAGACAGGCCTCAGAGGGGTAGATATAGACGCTCCAGAGGAAGGCCTCAAACACAAGCTTCTTATAGATCAAGACAGTGGACTGCTTCCACCCCTAGGGGAGGAGAGGACAGGTCACAAACTCATAGGAAACAAACTCAATGACTCCCTCTGTTAGGCTGCAGGAACTTCTTGCTTGGAAGCCCCTCTCGGAGGAAAACTCTCTCTTTTTTATCAAAATTGGACTCATATCACCCAAGACAAGTGGGTTCTGGATGTGGTTTTAAGAGGTTACAAATTCCATTTTCATACCCTGCCAAGGCCAAGCGGATGGCCAGACCTTCCAAAACATCAATGGACAGAGGCCTTAAACCAGGTGGAAGCTCTTTTGGCTATGAAAGCCATAGAACTGGTTCCACTTTCAGAGATGGGACAAGGGTTTTACTCAAGACTCTTTCTAGTCCCCAGGAAGCAAAACTCATGGAGACCCATTCTGGATCTGTCAGTCTTGAACACCTTTCTAGAGATTCCAAAATTCAAGATGCTTACTCTACAGCAGCTACTTCCAATGCTGTCCAAAGATGCATGGATGCTAACTTTGGATTTAAAGGAGGCGTATTTACACATTCCCATCAGGCAGGAACGCAGAAAATACCTCAGGTTCAAGGCCGGATCGAGGCACTTTCAATTCTCTGCGCTGCCCTTTGGATTGTCTACTGCGCCCAGGGTCTTCACCAAATGCCTGGCTCCAGTAGTAGCTTACTGCAGACTCAAGGGAATTCATATTTACCCTTATCTGGATGATTGTCTAATTCAGGCAGACAGCAAGGATGTCTTACTCCAGCATCTAGAATTTGTACAGAACCTCCTTAAGTTCCTGGGATTCTCTGTAAACATAAAAAAGTCAAATTTGACATCCTCACAACAGATAACTTTTCTGGGTGCTCTTCTAAACACCACAACCCAGATGGCATTTCTGACATCTGAAAAACAATTACAGCTGGCTTCAACTTTCAAAACCTTGGCAACTTTAACTCAGCTATCTGCAAGGAGATTCCTGCAGGCTTTGGGTTACATGGCCTCCTGCATCCTTCTCGTACCATATGCAAGAGTACACATGAGGAAAATACAGTGGTACCTAAAAAGTGTATGGTCTCAGCATTGCCACAGTTTAGACATTCTGATCTCCGTCCTGCCTTGCCTCCAAAAGGAATTTCTTTGGTGGGCCAGGGCATGTACTCTAAACAAAGGGAAACCCTTCTGTCTGCCTCCTGCCACTCAGATTTTAACCACGGACGCCTCGGATTATGCTTGGGGAGCCCATTTTCAGGACAACTGTCTGCAGGGCCTTTGGACAAAGGATCAGAAGCACCTGCATATCAATTTAAAGGAAATGTTAGCCGTTCAGAAAGCTCTAATGGCCTTCAGGAATCTTCTACAACCAGGACAACTACTAATACGGACAGACAACACCACAGTTATGTGGTACATAAACAAGCAAGGGGGATCTCATTCCTACCCCCTTTGCAGACTAGCCATGGATCTATGGAACACAGCTCTAGCTTGCAATCTGGACCTTCAAGCTCAGTTTCTGCCAGGGAAACTAAACTTCCTGGCAGACAGTCTGAGCAGAAACCTTTCAGATCCACACGAGTGGATGCTGGACACCAAAATATTCAGGATGATAACAGCAGTCTGGGGATGTCCTCACATAGACCTCTTTGCATCCTATCTCAATCATCAACTACAGAATTTTTGCACCAGGACTTTCCACAAAGACGCTTGGAAAGTGGATGCCCTATCATTCAGCTGGAGGAACCTCTCGGGATATGCCTTTCCGCCTCTTCCTCTTCTTCCACGCGTATTATTAAAGATAAAACAGGACAAGCCCAAGATGATAATCTTGCTGGCCCCAAATTGGCCTCGACAATTTTGGTACCCAATTCTAAAAAATCTATGTCTGGAGCCCCCTTGGGATTTACCTCAGTCTCCGAACCTTCTGTCCCAACATCAGGGTCAGGTTCTACACTCTCATGTCAGAACTCTCAGCCTGGCGGCCTGGTTAATCCAGGGCCTTTGATTTCTTCTTTCCTACCCAAGCAGGTTATGGATGTCATTTTAGAAGCCAGACGTCCTAGCACTAGAAAATCTTATGCAGGAAAATGGAAAAGATTTTGTTCCTGGATGCAGGCTCAGGATTCTGATCCTCTTCTTCCGAACATTCCTTTAATTTTACTTTACTTGACAGATCTCTTACATAAGGGTCTCTCTTTCTCTTCCATTAAGATACATGCCTCTGCTATTTCTGCTCATTATAATACAGATCCTCCAATCTTTTCCCACCAGCTCATGAGACAGTTTCTCAGAGGAGCTAAGAACTTAAGACCTCCTAGATCTCCTCACATTCCTGCTTGGGATCTCAACTATGTTTTGGAAAAACTAACTTTGCCTCCTTTTGAGTCTGCTGCCTCTTCTGACATTAAGTTTTTATCTTGGAAGACAGCTATTCTGTTAGCCCTAACCTCTGCCAGGAGAGTTTCAGAGTTACAAGCTCTTATGGCTGTGGAACCTTATATTATTTTTCATCAAGACAGGGTGTCTTTGAGGACTAATCCTACCTTCATGCCTAAGGTGGTTTCCAAAGTGGCTTTAAATCAAACTATCCACTTGCCAACTTTTTTCCCCACTCCTCAAAATAAAGAGGAAAGGATCTTACATTCCTTGGATGTACACAGACAACTACATTTTTACCTGGACAGAACCAAGGACATCATAAAATCAGAACAATTGTTTGTTTCTTATGCTTCAAGTTCCCAAGGTAAAGCCATTTCAAAACAGACCATTTCTAAATGGATTGCTCATGGAATCAGATTTTGTTATTCTCACCATGGAAAGCAAATCCCAGGGAGTATACGGACTCATTCCACCAGAGCTGCTGCCACTTCTGCGGCCTTCCTCAGGGGAGTTCCTACCAAAGACATTTTGGAAGCTGCAACTTGGAGTTCAATGCATACTTTTTCTAAGCACTACAATCTACCTCTCTAAGTCTAGGGCAGGCTTTGCCTCTGCAGTCTTGCAGGGCCTTTTAGCCACCCCTTCTTCTTTGTGACCTCCTCCCCTTCTTTCAGCTTTGGGATTCTACCTTACAGTTATGACTGCAACAGTGAAACACGATGAACATAGTACAGTTGTGTACACCTACCATAAATGTAGATGTTCGAGTGTCTTCACTGTTGCAGTCTGGGTTTCCCTCCCTTCTGTCCCCTCTTATTTTTACTTTTGTGCGGTTCCTTTTTTCACCATTCTTCTGAGGTGTATTTGCAAAGGATATGGGACCTTTCTCATTTTGGGACTCCTGACATCTGGGGCAAGAAAAACTGGAGAAGATGGCATCGGCTGTCAGCTTTGTACTCCTGGCGCTCTGACGTCAGGGAGCATGGTTGAACAGCCGACGCCGGACCCAGACTTTGGGATTCTGGCCGACCGAGGACTGCCTGCCGGCAGAGGAGAACCCTACAGTCATGACTGCTACAGTGAAGACACTCGAACATCTACATTTATGGTAGGTGTACACAACTGTACTTTATTGTTTAGTGACTTCAATCCAATATGATTTGCCAGAAAACCGCATAATTTATGAGTAAAAGACCAAAATATTAGGCAAAAATCCGAGCTTTCTATGAAAATCTGGACAGTTGAGAGGTATACTGTATGTTTACGTAAACAGTAAATGAGCACATTACAATTTAAAAATAAATAATACTATTACACACTCACTGCTAACTCCTGTAAGGGTAAAAGGCAGTTTTCTACAAGAAAAAATCAGTAAGACAGTCTACTATGTCTGCATGAGGGCAACTCTTGCTTGGCTACAACAGTATAAAACAAGGACAGTTAAAAGTGCGTAAAATAGCTGTAGTAGTTTAGCCCAAGTACTTAACCTGCACTGACCAAACATACTCAGAAAAAATGTCAGTAATATAGGAAGCACCACATTCATACAACTTGTACAGGAGAGGTTGTGGAAATGGGTGTATTCCTTTTTTAATGTGACACAAAAAATGAAACAATTAATAGCATGAAGAAAATGTTGTCTCCATTCTTGGAATTACTAAAAATAGATGCATTTTTTAAATTCCCATTGATAGCAAAATGGTGAAGTGTATTAGTGCCTAACAAGTCACAAGTTCTGACAGCAGGAGTGGGCATATCCTTGAATTACTGCTGATATGCATTTCATACTCTGCATCTCTTTCTACAGGACAGGCCATATTTGTTTTTTAACATTCCTTTAATAATTGCATAAAGCAATTATTTTGTATCTGAACCATCTTACTATGTCAGAAAACAGCAGAAATAGCCACAATTCTACAAGTTATTTTGCACTGACTGTGTGTATGATTATTCCAGCAAAATTTCAAATTTACAAAGAATATCCCATGCAAAAGATGAACACACACACACCAAAGGTTCAGTCAAGCTGCAAAGGCCACCTCATGTAAAGGAAGCACAGTAAACACACACATATCTCTTCTTCTTTTTTAGATCTTGTATTTCCCCTAATCTTCATGACACTTAATGCTATGCCCTCTCCCTCAATATATTGCAGAAATGTTGTAGCACTTAATCTCAATACCTGGCAATCTCCCTCGATATGGCAGCAATATGTCGTTTCCTATATATAATTTAGCTATGTTCTCAACTCTTTAGCTTTTTCTGCAACCACAAAGGTAATACACAATTGTGTGAAGAGCTCATTGTAAATGGATCCACCTATGTTGAGCCAGAAGATACAGCAAACCTACTGGCTGAGAAATTCAGCTCCAGCTTTACCCCTCTCTCCCCTCCTCAGCCTTCCCTCAGGAAATACCATCAAATATAACTCCCCTTGCTATCACTAGGAAAGAGGTCCTTAATGTTCTCTCTCTAAGGCCAAGAACACTGCATCAATAGGCCCAAATGATATCCCAGGATGCCTTCTAAATAGTATGAAACATGACCTATCAGGCCATCTGGAATTGCTATTTAACTGTAGTCTCCAAACAGGCTTCTTGCCCTATGAATGGAGAACAGCAACAGTCATCCCTCTACACAAAGGTGGGCCATCTGCAGACCTTGGAATCTACAGACCCATAAGTCTGACTAGTCTTATATGCAAAGCCATGAAAAGTATTTTCATAGAAATGATCAATAATGATATAATAAACCTCCAGACACTAGGTCCAACCCCGTTTGGTTTCATCAAGGGCAAGTCATGCCTGCTCAACCTGGTGGACTTCTTTGAGGTCACCAAGCAATGGATTAGGGCAAAATGGTTCACACTGTCTACCTTGATCTGGCTAAGGCATTTGACACAATACCCCACTCAGGCATTGTTGACAAACTCAAGAGGTTAGGCAGAAACCCATATGTCACCTAGTGGATAGACAACTGGCTCACAGACATGACTAGGATGTTAGAATTGGGCAGTCCACCTTTAGAAAGAGACCAGTCACAAGTTGAGTCACTCAGGGATCAGTCCTTTGACCACCACTCCTTTTTGGCATATACTTCTCTGAAGTCTAGGCCAATATCGGTGGTCTCTGGTTGACTAAGTTTGCAGATGATTGCAAACTAGAAGCTGTCATTGAATCCCACATTGACACAAATGTTCTCCAGGAAGGGCTGACCCAGACAAACAACTGGTGTCAGAGCCATGGACTAAAACTAACTGCCAAGAAATGCATAATATTATTCTTTGGGAAGTAATCCACACCTGATAACTATCATATTGACAACACACCCCTTACAGTTGATCTAGTAGTCAGGGAACACACATACACAGTAATCTAGCCTTTGACCATCATGTGTCTACAGTAGTGAGGAAGTAAGTCTATGCTGTGCAACTTATAAACAAAGGTATGGCATCTAGGTCCAATTAAGTCATTGCTCCACTGTATTCGGCATTCACCAGACCTATCATTGAGTACAATGCCCTCTTTGGTATTTCCTAACCAGGCATATCCAACAAATGGAATGTCCACAGACGTTCCTTACTAAAAGAATACAGGGCATAAGTAAAATGTCCTATGCAGACTGCCTCAAGGCTCTATCTCGGTATTCTGTCTCCTACAGGCTGTTGAGGGGAGATCTATGCCTAGCATGCAGGGCATTGTCAGACCCCACTGTGATGGACCTCCTGCATATCTGCAAAGCAAACAGAACCAGAATTATCCATTCTAAATTCTTAAACCTTGCCTGTGATACAAATAGGACCTGCTGTGGAGACAGGTATGTATTCCAGACACTACCCCATCTCTGGAAGAGGCTCCACATCCATGTGAAGCAGAGTTCCTCCCTAACCCAGTTCAAGTGTAACTTGGACAATTAGATGGGGAAAAGGAAATTCATCCCTGGCTTGGCACCTGTGACTGTAATATACAGAGGCAACCTGTAAATGGTTCATCTCCCAGGTTCCTGCTTGTGAATGCTTCATCTTTCACACCCCTGCTTACACTTAGCAAGGGTACCAGAGCTTGCCCGAGATTTGTATCCATGGCTAGGCTTAAAAATGTCCTTGTGGTTATTAGCTTAGTAAACATCTGTGAACCTATGAACCTATATATGATGTCAGGCTTACAGTGCATAAATACTGTACCTGGTAAAAAAACACAGTTCTCTAATTTGAGCACCAGGAAGTCTCTTTCATTGGCTCAGATTTTGAACCAATGAGAAAGACTTCCTGCAGCTCAATACAGAGAAATGTGATGTTTTTCATTTGACACGTATTGATGCTGAAACAAAAGCAATACTATATCAGCACAAGTGGAGGTGGTAATCATTTTCTTTTGTGGCAATTTGAGGCCCCCCAAGCCAGTGCTGGGCTCTAGGCAGCTGGCTAGGGTGCTTTGTGTTGGATCCATCTCTGGACTCATGTCAGTCAGACTCCAGAGGAAAGATAAAGCATCATTCATAATCATAACTTGTGCCCCACAGCACGGTTGTGACAGTGAGGAAAAGAGAACATTTAGGCAGCAATCACAGGACATATTAGATAAAACAGGGCAACATGAATTAGTGTTAATAATGGATGACCTTAGTGCACATATCAGGAAAGACAGAACAGAACATGAAGACTGCCTGGGTCACATGGTAGGGCAACAGTACTAAAGCAGAAGAGCCATTCTAGTCTTCTGTCTGGCAAATGGCATGATGGTGGTCGACACATGGTTCAGCAAGAGAGACAGTCACAAGATCACATACAACAGTGGCCAACATGCAACTCAGACTTCCTCCTAGTAAGGAAAAGACATTGGGGTAGAATTTGTGATTGCAAAGTCATCCCCAGTGAAACAGTTGGCCCATAACATAAACTATTGGTTGCAGCAGCCAGCTGTAAGCGGTGGGTAGATAAATCTCTAAGGTCAACAGAGACTAGGCTGAAGATCTGGAAGTTGACTGGGGAGAAAGCACAAGTGTTCCAAGAATTACTAGCACATCAGAAAAAGAGGAGATAGGTAGAGTTGAAAAAGAATGGCAGTACTTCATAACAGCATGTGTGAAGACTATAGAATGGATATGTCGCTAAGCCAGGTATGGAAGCAAAGTACATAAGGAAAGCTGGTGATGGAATGCAGAAGTCATCAAAAGAAGGAAGGAGTGGAGGAAAAAGTGAGAAAAGATGGACCAAGCTAAGAAGGAATACTGGTTGGCTAATAAAGAGGCTAAGAGAGGAGTGGCAATAGCAATGAGCAAAGCATCAGAGGCACTTTACCAGCATCTGGAAAGTGACTCGGTAGATGGCACAAACAAACATTACCAAGTTGCAAGGGAAAGACAGAAAGATAAAGAAGATAGCGCAGACCCCTCATAAGGGATGCCTGCAACAAACTGCTCCATAGATGTCGAAGTCAGATGAAACCAAAGGGACATCCACAACTCTGGGTTGCACAGAGGTATCAAATTCCTGTCACACTGCATGAAAGTTCTGGAGAGGGCGATTTATAAATGAAGATGAGCTGTTCAGATTCAGATTAGGATGCAGCACAACGGAATGATATTTGCAGTAAGACAGCTAGCTGAGAAATTGGATAAGGCATATGACAATGACCCAAGAAAGCTGATTTTGGCAGTCCTACTGTGGTTCAAAGTCAAAGACACATTTGTAGAATTAGTATTGGCTATGTAAAAGAATGCAATGCCTCAAGAATGAGCAGTGTTCAGTCAGAGGAGAGGGGCTCCCAGTGGGAGTGAGTGTGCATCAGGGTCATACCTCTCAATTGTACAGGTTTTTGTCTCATGTTTTTGATCTGTTTCTACAAAAATGATGGTTTTCTGACAAAAGACTGGTACATTTTTGAGGAGTGACGTCAGAAAATAATGACAGAAACTTGAGGTTTAAGCTTCATATCATTTATACAATTCAGGCTAATGTAGAACCTATTTATTCTACCAACTTTAAAGTTTATAAGAGCAATACTTAAAAATTGTCATTATTTTTGGGCCTTTGTGTATCCATTATTTATGGCTTTGTCCAGATTTCTTGATCTAAGAGCTTGAGAGGTATGATGAGGGTTCAACTCTGAGCCCACTGCTGCTCATACCAGATGATGATAATGGACTACATTAACAAACAGGTAGGAGGGGATGGAGCAACAGAGCTAATGTATGCAGATGATGGACTACATTAACAAACAGGTAGGAGGGGATGCATCAACAGAGCTGCTGTATGCAGATGATGTGATGATAATGGACTACATTAACAAATAGGTAGGAGGGGACGCATCAACAGAGCTGCTGTATGCAGATGATGTGATGATAATGGATTACATTAACAGGTAGGAGGGGACGGAGCAACAGAGTTCCTGTATGCAGATAATGTGATGATAATGGACTACATTAAACTGGTAGGAGGGGATGCATCAACAGAGCTGCTGTATGCAGATGATGCAATGATAATGGACTACATTAACAAACAGGTAGGAGGGGATGCATCAACAAAGCTGCTGTATGCAGATGATGTGATGATAATGGACTACATTAACAAACAGGTAGGAGGGGACAGGTCAACAGAGCTGCTGTATGCAGATGATGTGATGATAATGAACTACATTAACAAACAGGTAGGAGGGCACACATCAACAGAGCTGCTGTATGCAGATGATGTGATGTTAATGGACTACATTAACAAACAGGAGGGGACGGAGCAACAGAGCTGCTGTATGCAGATGATGTGATGATAATGGAGTACATTAACAAACAGGTAGGAGGGGACGGAGCAACAGAGCTGCTGTATGCAGATGATGTGGCATTACAGGCAGACTCTAAGCAAGAACGTCAGTGAAGAATTGAGGAATGAAATGCAAAACGGAAGGCTTATGGAATGAAACTAAGTACAGGTAATGCAGTTGTAATGGCAGCAGATGGGGAAATCAGAAGAAGCTGAGAATTCAGCTAGAAGGAAAACTAATGGAACAGGTTAACAGCTTCAACTATCTGGGATGGGTGATTGAGTAGAAAAGAAGTCTGAATGATGAAGTCAAAGCTAGAATCAGAAGAGATGCAGCCAACTGGCATATGATAGAAGAATGCCTAAGAAGCTGAAAAGTAAGTTGTACAAAACAATGCTACAACCAGTGCTACTATATGCTACAGAAATATGGGCAGTAAATGCAGAGGAATTGAGGAAGCTAGAGGTAATGGAAATGAAATGCCTGAGATGGGTGTTAGGATAAGCAATTTAGGACAGCTGATGAAATAAGGACATCAGAACAGAAGCCAGTGTAGCTCCAATTGCACATCTGCTCAGGCAGATGTGCAGAAAAGTAGAAGACAATCTGGTGAAGAAAATTTAGGACAAAAAAGAAGAAGGCAAGAGGAAATAAGGGCATCCAGCAAAGAGATGGATGGACTGTGTAACAGAAGACCTTTGACATTCAGACATGACTGTTGAAGATGGTGAGAGAATGGCATTGAATCAGGAGAGTTAACAGCAGTTGACACAAGTCCCCAACTCCATGCAGAAAATGGAAAAAGGGGGTTGATGATGATGATGATGATGATGATGATGAATGTCAAAAGCAATGTGAAAGGACATAAGCTGTTATATCACAACAGATTTCTAATTCAGATTCTGAAGAGTGTGTGACTTTGGATAGTATCTGTGAAGGATTCTCTTTCTCTGAGACTATTTCCAGAATGAATCAGATGTTTCAGTGGGAAAACAGTAATGTTTTTCAGTTCCTCAGAAAATATTGTCATTCAGTACAACTGGAATTTCCTGAAATCATGTCTAGTCTTCATGTTCGTTCAGTTTTGGATGGTGCTTTTATCACAGCCTGCAATTTCTCTGACAGGTAGCCTGCCCCCCCAAGAGAAGATAGATTTCATAATGTTCCTCAGTCTTTTAAATTTTCATACACTAATCACCGACATGACTCAACAGCTGTTGCTTTATTAAATCCAGCTGTTGCTAAGCATTTTTAAGACTAATTCCTGTCCTTCTGAAAAGGATGGGAAGGCTTTTTATAAGTTTGGGGAAGGTATATGCTTCTGGATCTCTTAATTTTAGAATTCTCAGCTGTCAGTTTCATAAGTTGAAGTTTATCCTGGCCACTTGTGAGAATATGAGGAATGTTTTCATGGGATGCCTCCTGTGAGGAAAAATCAGCTTTGAGTAATCTGGTTTCCACTGTTTCTCATGTCACTACCCATTGTTTAAATTATGCATATGACTCTATTGATGCCACTTCCAGGGCTGCTATCACCGGATTCATTATGAGGAGGTTTGATTGGCTATGTTCACAAAACCTCCCAGAGGATGTCAACATTGACATTTAAAATTCACCCTTGGATAGATAACTAGTTTTGGTGCCTTCTACTTCAGAGATAATTAAAAAGTGAGATGAGAGAGGGAAGCAGATTCAAGGGATCTCTCCGAAATTTTAGCCCTCTTTCTCCATCCTTACAATGGGAGTCTATACTTTCTCATCTACTTTCAGTAAAAAAACAAAATAAACAGTCCCAGAAAACTTTTGGTAAGCAGACATTTAAAAAGCTGAAGTTGAGAGGTTTCAAAAAGAATGCAGGAACCACCTCCCTGAATAAAGGACAGTCTAATTAGTCTGACTATATAAGGGTTTTCTCCAACCTCCGCCCCCTCCATTTCTGGCAGTTTTTTATTCCTTTCAGAAGGGTCTGAGCCTCCATTTCACTGTTTGGCAACAGATTGTTTCACACAAGTGAGTTCTGAGAGTAATCCATTAAGGCTACATATGGCTGTGGGATTCTCCCCGTCCTTTTCAGGGGATTCCTTCTTCTTCTTCTTCTCATCTACCAGACCAAACACTTCATTTCCACTCACATCAGCCAGCATATGGTGGCTCAGGGGGTGGCAGAAGGGATGCCTCCTTAGCTAGGAGAAAAATTTTATTGAAGGATGTTTTTAGCACCAAATAAAGAAGCCTTTTTGAGACCAGATCTAGACCTTTCCTTTCTGAACCAGTCTGTGATAGTGCCCAAGTCAAAATGCTTTCACTTCACAACTTTTTACCCCTTATTACCCATATCAGTTTCCTAGTGACTTTAGATTTAAAAGATGTATATCATCACATTCCTATAGATCCAGCTTTCAGGTGTTTCTTAAGGTTTTGTGTGTGTGGCTTTCATTATCAGTTATCCGCCTTACCTTTTGGGTTATCTTCTGCTCTAGGGGTGTTCACAAAGTGTTTAGCTCCTGTGAAAGCCTACTGCAGACTGCAAGTTATTCACATTTTCCCTTATATAATTAAATTGGTTATCTTTGCAGAGTCTTTTTCAAAGTATCAGGAATCCTTCTCTTGCATAAGGGATCCTCTACACAGGATGGGATTCCAAGAGAACAATCAGAAGTCTGTTTTAAATCCTCAGAGAATTCTTTTTTTTTTTTTTTTTTTTTTTTTTGCAGTATCTGCTGGACATCTCAGTTTAAAAAGCTTTTCTTCCAAAGGAAAAATAGACCTGTATTTAGAAATATTCCAGAAGTTTTCGACCCAGATTTCCAGCACAGCAAGTGCTAGTAACACACACTTGCTCACTGCCATTTGCTCTAAATTGCAAGTTCCCTAATTCCCACTAGCGCAATCCTAGTTAATTTCCAAGCCCTCCTACCACTCCTCCTTCCTGAGCTACATAGCCTTACCATTACCCTAACACTAACCATTAAACTCCCACTCAGTCTCTAACCTTAGACATAACACTCCCCTCCCTAACCTTAAAGTCTCTGATCACTCCCTAAGCTTAAAATTGTATTCTCCCCTTCCTAAACCTAAAGTCACCAATCACATCCTATCCCTCTAAAACTCCCTAAATGTAAAACTCTCTCCATGCTCACTAAACCAAAAATCCCTAATTGCTCTCTAATTCTAAGTTCCTTCCCCACTCCCTAAACCTAAACCCCCCTCTTGATTGCTGCTTGCACCTCCACCCTCACTACAACCCCCCCAGATTGCCACCCCTGTCTGCGAGACTTACTTTATCCAGACTTGACTACTGTGTTCAGGCAAGGAGCAGCAGCTCCAGTATCACCACATGGCTGCTGCTGCACCTCGTCTGAACGTGTAGTTGAGTTTGAGCATAAACAGACAGCCATAGGAGCTACAACATGACTGGCCTCAAGTGCCTGGGACTTGGTTGCTTGTAGAAGACCTGAAATTACTTACCCATTTAAATAAGGATATTGTCTTCTTTTCTACTCTGGGTGTTGTCACTATCTTGAATGTCAGAAGTCATTTTCTTAATATACTACATACACACACAGCTTGTATATACTACTGCTTGCAAAGTGCCCTAGTTTAAGTACAGTTTCTGATACTTTTTTTGTTAGTGAGAAGAAGAAGTGTACATGCATTCTACCATATACACAAGGGCACTTGTGGATTCCTTATGGCTTAAAGGAGAGTGTTTTTTTTTTTTTTTTTTTTTTTTAAGATTTTGTGATAAAGTTTTGTTTGTTTATATGCCTTTATAGATGGAGATTTTGTGGGAGGTTAGATGCTTTTTGCTTCATCCCAGGCCTCTGCTGAAAATGGACTCAGCCCAGTCAGACTTTCCCTGTCAATAAAAACAAATAAATAAATTATGCATCTTAGTATTGTATCTGCACTGGGGAAAAAGGGAATAGAAAAGACACATGCATCCCAACTGTAATGCATGCCAAGTTTCAGAAATATTAGCTTGATAAATGTGCAAAGCTAAGGATGAGGTTCTGCACCAGTGTTTTTCACTGTGAAGAGTATGGGCTTATTTTAAATTCATTGCATATATACAGTCTTTTCCTAAATCCCTGTATACAGTATCTGGCATCCTGTAATGTTGTAAATATGGCACATACATATAGAAATGTAGATGGCATTATGTCTTGTACAAAAGAAATATAGCTGGCCTTTCATGAAATCATAGACAATATCCATGTTACAATGTCAAGGAAGAACATTTTTTTTTTGGTTTTGTTTTATTTATATATGATTTAAAAATAAACTGAAAACAAAACAAAACATATCTTGCACTACTCCTTTGTAAGGTTATATTGACGCCATACATCAGGACCTTTTTAGCTATTTTTATGCCCCCACAAGCCATGTATTATACTAGTAGTCATATGGCTCATCCATTGAAGTTGCTAGATCATATGCCTCTGTAGTCTGTAGCCCTTGTTTTCTCCCTGGACATTGCAAGAAATTCATGATGCTAATTTGAGACATGCATTTAATCTATGTATGATCAAAGGTATCTAGTCAGTTTCCTAAACCGTATCCAGTGTTGTCTTCACTGTGGACACCACAATGAAGAGCATGTACTCTTTCATGTATTGCTGCACCTGTAGGGAACAACTATTTCTTAGACATACAGTCTTCCCCTCCCTAGATAATGCTAGAATAAACTAGAATAAAGAAGCTTGTTCCAAGGCATTTGTAATTAGTGTCATGCCAATTACCTCACTGCACTATGTTATAATATAGAAAATAATCTGCAATGTGGACTGATGTTACATCCATTATTACTGTCAAGCCTGTAGCCAAATGTTTAAAACCACTGCTGTACAACTTGTAAAGCATAAATCAGTATTATTGACATTCCTGTATTTTCCAGTGCTGCTGTAGACTAAATGTGTTTATTTTCAGATTTCATGCAATATGTGCAATATTGCATGCTGTTCAGCTGGTTGCTTCAATGTAAAGGTAAGGTATATGCTCTTGAGTTGAAACTGACAAGTGGAGATCCCATAGAGTTCTTGTGGCACATTATTGAAGTAAGTTGCCAGGCCTTTCTTGCACAGTGATACTACTGCTACCCAGTTGTGCCCAAACCAAGTTTTAAACCCAGATCTACCAGTTAGCAATCCTGCACTTTAACCTGAAATATATCAGTCTTGGCATGCTTCACTGTACTGTAGTCAAATTTTTGTTTTCTGAGAATCAAACAATTCTTTTGGAAAATGTGTTACTTCAACAGGGACACTACTATTTTTTTTCCTGTAAGCCATGAGTTTTTAGACTGGTGAGTTTTTTTTTTCACAGAGGTGTTTTCTGAGAATCAGGATGAAGTAGATGCAGCCTGTTGACAGGATATCGTCTGTCACAGATCAACCTTTGAACATAGTTTTAGTATCAGGACGTTATACTTCAAGAAGCCATGCACCTTTACTTAATGATATTAATAAAAAACTACATATTTGCAAGATTCTTACCCATCTCCACAGGCCATATTTAGCCAGGTGCAAAACAGAAAAAATCCAAGTGCCATCTCTACAAGAGTAGAGGGCAAACTTAGCTAGGTGAGTTAGGCCTCTAAATTTCCTTCAGTAGCAGCTTTCTGTAAAAAAATTTAAAAAAAAGAAAGATTAGGTCTGCTGCCAAAGCACCTGTTTAACTCTTATAACCTCTAGCTGTATATATTTTCATGCTTATTTATTATTTTTATTACCATTTCTAGCATCCATGACATAGAAGTAAAAAAAAAAAAATAGAATATGCACAGATACTACAAGCAGACACACGCATATGTATGATGTATGTATTTGTGAGTGTGTGTGTGTGTGTG
The DNA here is from genome assembly GCF_019279795.1 of Protopterus annectens. Classification (NCBI taxonomy): domain Eukaryota; kingdom Metazoa; phylum Chordata; order Ceratodontiformes; family Protopteridae; genus Protopterus; species Protopterus annectens. The sequence goes on from NC_056732.1 coordinate 1,564,795,869, forward strand.
TGTGTATATATATATATATATATATATATATATATATATATATATATATATGTTGTGTCTTTCGGCTTTTCCCGGTTAGGGGTCGCCACAGTGGAACTCCAGTCCGCTAATGATTGGCAGTAGATTTTTACATGCAGAGTTGCCAGCCCTGACACACAACCTTCAACAAAGGTACGCCCATTCACACATGTCTCCACACAGAAGACACTCTAGCTGAGAATTGAACAGGAAAACATCTTACTGTGAGGCGACAGTGCTACCGCAGCACCACCACCACAGTATATATATATATATATATATATATATATATATATATATATATATATATATAAAATTTTAATTTTATGTTAGTTTGTGTGCAAGGATAGGGCACTGATCAAATGTGACATATTTCAAGCCCAGCCTGAAAGAAATAGAAACATAACACAAAAATACATTATACATAAATTAGAGAAACAATAGGTCAGTTTCACAAGGTAAATTATCTGATCGGTATGTTTGGAACTGACACATTTTCATAACACACACACACACATATATATATATATATATATATATATATATATATATATATATATATATATATATATATACATACATACGCAAGTGTGTGTTTGTGCATATTTCATCCCAGGCCAACACCTTACTGCCCTCATATTGCTAAGGTTTCTATTCATGTGTATTCCATAAGATATGTCTACTAATGTGAGAGGAAAGATGCTGTAGGAGGAATTAGTTTCAAACCTGTAACGTAAAGCTGTTTGTAGCTAATGTACTTAAGCTAAATACATCTCTAAACTTCAAAGATACAATACACATCATCCAAATATAATTTAAAGGTAACTAATACTTAACTACATATTTAAATATGCTGCGTATCTTGAGCCATCAAAAAAAAATCCATGGCAATTCTACCACATGTGGTGCAAAGTACACTGATGTCCATATCCTTGTCAACATTTTGTGCCAATCAACTAATATCCATCCCATTTATTTTATCTATTATTACCCATGAAATATTTTTATTGGATAACTGTATCTAAAACCATTAAACTATTAGTAATATTAACTCCAGATGATGTCCATCCCATTTGTTTTATCAGTTATGCCCCATGAAATATTTTGGTTGGAAAACTCTGTATCTAAAACCATTAAAATATTAGTAATATTAACTACAGATGACTAATAAATTAGACATGTTTACAGTGAGACATAACTCCTTATTTCATTTAAAGCATAGTGCTTGTAGATGAGCATAGTTTGAGGATCTTCCATAGTCCTTTAGTTTATGCAAACGTCTTTCTATAAAAGGAAACCTCAGCTACCAAAATATCTGAAACTTTTTCATAATTTTTAATTCTGCAATATGTGTAGCCAATGTTACTTGTCTGGCAGAAAATAGTCGCTCACAAAGAAAAAAATTCATCTGACTGTAAGCAGTTAATGCTAGGGTTTCATTTCTTAGAAGACTATCTTCATGTTCTGAAAGATAGCAAGAAAAAGACATCTATGCCCAGAGAAAGGGAATGAACACAATATATTGAATAATCTGCTTGGCAAAATCTTGAACGCATCTCAAGAGTCAAAGTATTTAGCCTAGGCTGTTATATAATATAAGGTATATAGTCTTAAATGCCAGATGTGACTAAAGAACCTAACTCATTGCTGATCATCTTCCCAGTTACAAGTAAAATAGTTTATTAACCACTAAACTAACATTCAAGTCTCTGGATTAAGCAGTTTATAGCTACCTTTCTTAAGTAGGAGCCATCGGCATTGACCGTGAATTTCTTGGTGTGTTGCCACTCTGTATGAATTTTCTCCATATTCTCCTTTTTTAGCACACCATTTAAAGGGATGAGGGCCCACAGATTTTTTAATAAAATATAGCTAATAATGAAAAAAATATATATATCCTGCAAAGTTACTCCAAAGCTAACTTTAGACTCCAAAAAATAGAGGTGGCTAACTTCATGGCATACATGCATATGGAGAATAGTTGCATGACCGCTGAATCATGCACCAATGCACTGTATGAACATGTACACAAAGACATGGATATCACCATACCCAATAGAACCAAGACGCTCTCCTCCAAAAAAAGGAAGCCAATCTGGTGGTCCCCTGCCATAGACAAACTCTACAACAGAAGGAGGAAACTGATGCGGAATAAGGTGAAGTACAAAGACTGGAAAAACTCCCTTATCAGCCTGAACATAAAGTTGAGATCCCTCATCAAATCCTCTAAAGCTAGCTATGAAAACAGAATTGCAGCAGATAGTAAAGACAACCACAAGGCCTTGTATAGTTATGTAAAGAATCTCCGTGGCAATACCCAGATTTGCTCTGAGCTACTGCACAATGTTACCTCCTATACTGAGCCAACAGATATTGCCAATATACTGGCTGACAGATTCAGTGCCAACCTTACCCCCCCCCCCCAAAGGACCAGTCACAATACCAGTAGATTGTCAGGCACCCAGTAATACTGCTGCACAGGTTAAAACAGCACTGTCCAAGGTCAAGAATACAGCTTCCATGGGAACTGACAATATCCCTGGCTGTGTTCTACATGAACTACAGAGTGAACTGGCACCTCACCTGTGTGCCCTGTTCAATCACAGTCTCACTTCAGGATTTGTCCCTACCAAATGGCGCACTGCTACAGTCATCCCTCTCCATAAAGGAGGAGTGACTACAGACCCTGGGAACTTTTGCCCCATTAGCCTAACAAGTATGATATGCAAAGCTATGGAACACATCATCATGTACCTAATAAACAAGGATAGAGGGAATAAACTCTGGATCCCACAGAGTTTGGTTTTGTGAAGGGTAGATCATGCCTGCTCAACCTGGTCAGCTTCTATTAGTCAGCTCCCAGAGCTGTGGATTAAGGCAAGGTGGTTCATACAGCTTACCTTGATCTGGCCAAGGCCTTTGGTACCATTCCCCACTCAGGAATCATAGGAAAACTCACTAAGCTTGGCATCAACCCCTATATCACTAGGTGGGTTGCAAACTTGCTCACAGATAGAACCCAAAGTGTGAAAGTAGCTGACTCCAATGCAGACTACCGAACAGTCACAAATGGAGTCCCACAGGGTTCAGTCTTGGGTCCTCTTCTGTTTGGTATCTACTTCTCTGAAGTCCAGGCGAACACAAAAGGACTCTGTCTGACAAAGTTCACAGAGAATTGCAAGTTGGGAGGTATTATTAACTCACCAAGTGATGTTGACATCCTACAGAAAGGCCTCACTGAGACCAATGACTGCTGTCAGAACCATGGCCTTAAGCTCAATGCCAAAAAATGTGTTGTCATCCCCTTTGGGAAAAATCCAGTTCCCATGAATTACCACAGTGATGGTAGTCCACTGAATACAGAAGGCGTTATAAGAGATTTGGGAACACAGGTTGACAGCAACCTCTCTTTTGACCACCACATTGCCACTGTGGTCAGAAAGTCCTTCTATGTGGCACATCTCATTACTAAGGGTTTTGCATCCAGGAAGAAAGAAGTCATTGTCTCCCTCTACTCTTCCATCAGTAGGCCAGTCTTCGAGTACAATGCCCCATTTGGTATGTACCTGACTAGACACCTGCAACAACTGGAGAGGCCGCAAAAGTACCTCACAAAGAGGATCCTAGGCCTTAAACATTTGTCCTTTATGGACAGACTCAAAAAACTCCAACTATTCTCTGTTTCATATTGCCTACTTAGAGGCGATCTCTGCTTGGCTTACAAAGCCATGTCTGATCCAGCTCTGTTAGAAATGCAATATCTAAGGAAATCCCAATCCCTCCACACCACACACTCCAGAGACCTCAAGCTCATTACCACAATCAACAGAACATGCTGGAGGGACAGGTTCATAACCCAGAGACGCCTCATGCTATGGAATGGACTTCCCATACATGTCAAACAGAGCACCTCACTGGCCCTCTTCAAGAGAAATCTTGATGAGTGGATGGGAAATTCACCCCGGGGATCACTCCAGTGGCTCTACTCGACAGTGGCAGTGGGAACTAAGGTCACGTGGCATGATGCCAGGATAATCCTATGGGCTAGGCTTCTAAAGCCTCCAGGGCCATTAGCCTAGTACACACTTATGAACCTATGAAGTATAAGTTTAAATATGAACACTTGGTATTTCATTTTTTTCATGTATAGCAGTAATTTGACCAGACATTGCCTCCTATAACTGGCTTTTATAATGCTAAAAAGTTCCTGTACAACTTTTACATGAAACTTTTAATTGTATGATGTAATACTAACTCCATATTACTACTACATTAAACATGTTTAAGAACAGACATAATTTTATATTCTACTTAAAGCATGGTAAGTGTAGATGAACATTGTCTGAGGATTTCAAAACATGTCATTAGTGAGGAGTCAGGGGAAGTTATTATTAGCATAAGGCCATTATGGTATGTTATAAATGTAATACAAATCTGCCTAATAGAGAGAGAAATAATTTCTGCAGATATCTAAATGACTAATAGAGTTAGCTGCAACTCCAAGAAATAATGTGGTTCAAAGGGGTAGCCCTGCTCCTGGAGTCTTATGGTAGATAAGTTACTAACATTAATATGCTTGATGAAATAAAGATTAATTATATTTTATGCAAGCATAGAGGTGATGACATGTAATAGCAAAAGAAACAAATGTCAATTTTGTCAAATACACTATAGCCATCAGTGATACAAAAGACTGTATTGTACAAGCAACTGTTATGCCTTTTCTGCTAATGTAATAAGACGAACTGAAGAATTTGATTTGCCATACTAACTTTTCTATATGCAATAAAGACAAATTGGTTTGAATATATCATGGTCCTGGTCTAGTCGGAATTTCCCGGTTAACAAATGTAAAATAAATAAATAAAAATAAATTAACAATATTTGCACAAATGTTATAGCCCACATTAAACATTTTCATGGGTATGTAACTATCTATCATCTTTTCATCTTTGCCAAGTTTCTTGATCATAAGTAGTGTAACTGGAGAGAAATATGATCCTCTTTTTTGGGTAGAATTTTTAGTAATTAAATTTTAACAGATACAAAGATATAACATCTGAATATATCTTTCAAAATTTAATGTGAGTACTTCAGGGTGGGTTGCTTTTTATTAGCAAATATCTATTTTCTCTTATTGATCATATTAAATGAGACCTGAAAATGAAGACAAATTTAATCTGGTAAAGGGAATTGTGAAACAACAGTTATCATTTCTTCTATAGAGATGCTGGTTCATTGACGAAACTATAGTGATAAAATTCAGTGAAATAGATATCAGATCAGAGTCACTAAGAATTCCATTATTTTTCCTCCTGGCTCTGCCTTACACTATATACATTTCTTATCCACATAGTTAGATGTTTAATGTTGACCTGATTGAAATGTCTTTATATTTGATTGAATGTTTTTCTGAAAGTTTTAATGAAACCTAAATAGAGAAATTACGAGCTAAGCATCTTGGAGATATTTGTACATTAATATAGAAATCAAAAATAATAGCTGTAAAATAATACAGTCTGGCATGTTATTTACTGATTTATTTATTTTTATATTGAAATGTGTACATCCAGGAGCCTGTATATTCTTCTATGACTATAAATCAAACAATTTTTAAAGTCTGCAATAAATCAGCCCTTTGCCTTCATTCTCTGTTCTAGATAATGTAGCTATGTGTATATTAAAGTTTCTTTTTGCCATAATTTTAACACAGTTTAACTCCCAAAGACATTTAATAAGTCTTTTAAAAAATAATCTAAGAATGGAGCATAAATTGAGCCAACAACTAATTCCCTCTTCTGCAGGGATTTTCAAAGTAGACTTTACCTGCTAAATCTAAATAACTATTATCAAATCTGTAATCAACAGTATGTAGTAGTAGTAGTATAGTTTCTGAAGATTTATTTATAGAATTGCTTTACTTTTCCATGAAATAAAAGTAATTTATGCATACCTTTAGTAAGATATACTTCCTGCAGGCATGTTATGTCAGTAACCGAATATTGCAAATATCTTGTTACAGGAAACAGAAATTTAAAAGCTATACCTTGTATCCATAGATGTTTGTAAATCTAGTTAAAGGTACTTTGTTTCAAAATACAGTGATTGGGAATTAATGAAATAGTAAACTACATTTTCTTATTATTGTCTGAAGCACTGTACAATTCTCTGTTAATGATAAAAAATGAAAAAAGCATGTCTCTGTTTAGGAGAGGCATTGAAGACCTTATTCCATGCACCACATCTATGCTAGATAATGTGAGGGAGTCAGTTTGTTTCCCTAGTTTAGTCAAAAATCGTGAGAATGTCACCACAGCTGTTTGAACACTGTCCATGATATTTATTCTCCTGGCTGTCATTTGTAGATTTAATGACTTCTTCTGTAATTCAGTTAACTGACATGGAAAAGCAGATCATTTCAACCAAGTGGTTATCAGTCAAAATAGTAGCCTGCACCGTTTTCCTCTAGGGTCTGTTGTTTAGTAGAGAACTATAATAGTTTGCCCCTATGCTTCATTACCACTGTTTTTATTACACAATCCCCAGCCTTTGATGAGAGTACACTGTTGCTGTTTGTCTATTTTTTCAGCTCCGACTAAATGTCAGCTCATTATGAGGACATGACTCGTTTTCTCTTGCTTTGATTATAGCACTAGTAAAAAATTCCCAGTTGTTTTAACTTACCCTCATTGTTAGACTGACTGACAAGGTAAAGAAAATTTTATAGTATGGAAGCTACTACATGATAGAGAAAAATCCCAAAAAGGGAAGGCATCTCTGATCAGTATTAGCAAAAAACTACGGGCACTCATAAAATCGTCTAAGGCCAGCTTCAAGAGAAAAATTGCACAGGACACTAAGGATAATCACAAGGCTTTCTTTAGTTATGTTAGGAACCTGGGTGGGAATTCCCAGATATGCTCAGAATTAGTCCAAAATGACAAAAAATACACCGAACCCACAGACATTGCCAACATCCTAGCTGATGGGTTCAACGCAAACTCCCCCCCCCCTTCCCCACCAAAAGGGCAAATATCTATCCCAGCAGAGTGCTGCCCCCCTGACATCTCAGATGCTCAGGTAAGAGCCACCCTCTCCAAAGCAAAAAACACAGCATCAATGGGACCAGACGGTGTCCCGGGCTGCGTCCTACATGAACTCCAAGAAGAACTAAACCCAAACATAAAACTACTGTTCAATCTCAGCCTTACTACAGGATATGTACCCAAAGAGTGGCGTACAGCAACAGTGGTCCCTCTTCACAAAGGTGGTGCCTCAACGGATCCTGGAAACTATCGCCCCATAAGCCTGACTAGCTTGGTCTGCAAAGCTATGGAAAGGATCATCATGGACCTCATAAATAAATATATTGGGGACCTACAGACACTGGATCCTACCCAGTTCGGCTTTGTTAAGGGCAGATCCTGCCTCTTAAACCTGGTTGATTTCTTTGAATCAGTCACCAAGGCCATTGACGAGGGGAAGGAGGTCCACACAGCCTACCTGGACCTTGCAAAAGCCTTCGATACAATACCCCACTCGGGCATTATAGATAAGCTCACCAGCTTAAATATAAACCCTTATGTCACTAGATGGGTTGCAAACTGGCTCAAGGACAGAACCCACATGGTTAGAATTGCTGGAGCCATGTCAGACTCCAAACCAGTTACAAGTGGCATCCCACAAGGCTCAGTCCTGGGACCTCTCTTGTTCGGTATATATTTCTCGGAGGTACAGGCTAACACGGAAGGACTGTGGCTGACCAAGTTCGCAGATGACTGCAAACTGGGTGCCATAATCGACTCTCCAGCTGACACAAGCATCCTACAAAAGGGCCTCATAGAAACAGACAACTGGTGCCAGAGCCATGGCCTCAAGCTAAACGCCAAAAAGTGTATAGTCATCCCCTTTGGCAAAAACAAAGTGCCCACAAATTACCACATAGGTGGTAATCCATTAAGTACGGAAGAAGTAATTAGGGACCTGGGGACCCAAGTTGATAGCAATCTCTCATTTGACAACCACGTGGCCAAAGTGGTTAGAAAAACATTTTATATAGCCCATCTAATCATGAAGGGATTCACATCTAGATCAGGGGAGGTCATCGTGCCTCTTTACTCATCCCTCATCAGGCTCATAATTGAGTACAATGCCCCTTTTGGGATGTACCTTACCAGACACCTGCAGCAACTGGAAAGACCCCAAAAGTACCTCACCAAGAGGATCAAAGGGCTCAAACAGATGCCATATGCTGCCCGGTTAAAGAAACTCCAACTCTACTCAGTGGCATACCGCCTGCTCAGAGGCGATCTGTGCCTGACATATAAAGCCATGTCCAACCCGGAATTAATGGACATGCTGCACCTCAGAAAATCCAAATCCCATCGAGCTACATGCTCGAGAGACTTGAACCTCAGCACTGAAATAAATAGGACATGCTGGGGGGACAGATTCATAACCCAGAGGCTCCCTTCACTCTGGAATAAAATTCCAGTCCAGGTTAGGCAGAGTCCCTCATTGACTCTCTTCAAGAGGAATCTTGATGAGTGGATGGGAGATAGTAGGTTTACCTTGGGTATCACTTCTGTGTCACTGTTAGACAGAGGCACAGTATACTAACCTCGAAAAAGGGCATAGCAAAATTCATTTAAAATGGGTGGCGAAAGCCAAACACACTCTGGCTAGGCTTATAAATGCCCTAGGGCAGATAGCCTAGTATGAACCTATGAACCTATGAATTATTCATAGATTAGTACTAGACTAACTGCCCTTGCAAGCCATTTTAAGCCTAGCCAATTATCCCTTGTGAGACTCAAACACTGCACCTTGTGTTTGTAAGGCAAACACCATTAGGCCACCCTCCCAACTATAGTTGATAGTTCACCCTTTTAAACAGAATCCAGTTTATTGACTTGCTCTGACCTCCTTGTGAAGCAAGAATTGCCATATATTACAGGGTGCTGTGATTACTTACCATGACCAGCTTTTTCTTCTGAACCTACTACTGCTGCTGTATTTCATGGAAATCCAAGGCAGATGGCATATTTGACTTTCCCATTGAACCAAAAAACATCAGTTTACCTTGCAACACATTTCTGTTAAATTATAGAGAGCCTGTTTAGATTTTAAGGGTTGTTTTTTTATGCCATTCATTAATTGGGGCAAATTTTTCTTGCCTCATGAATTTTTAGCAGCTGAATTAGACAAATGTATTTATTTATTTTGAAAAATAGGTGAAGGATCCATCAAGGTTTAACACTGTAAAAGATAAAAATTAGGTTTGAATTACAAAGTCAGCTTTTGGTTCTTAATGACAGGTGCACAGTGCTAAAGTGTCAGCAAATCCACTGTTTTAGTCAATCTCCCAGACTTCTGCTATACAATATGTATTGCAAGTATAATGCAGTGTTTTAAATGTTGTCCTAAACAAAGGATCATAGAGGAGTAAAACTAATACGGTGAGGGCTCTGCACTTGGGTGACTTACTTGCTTTGTGGAAAAAATATTTTTTAGTTGACGAACATATGAGGTCAGATTGATTAAATCCTTTGTGTCAGAACGGAATTAGGGAAGAATATAACCCCCTCAAGACAACTAATCAAGTAAATAAGCTCCCTTCTTAGATAACTGTAAATCTGTGTAACCATCATGACCTTGTTGACATAATCTTCTTCTAAGCAGAACAACAAGAAAATATTTATTTAGATTTTCTTCAAAATTGCTCTCCATATCAGTAACTTACTAATTCCTCAAAATATCACATCAATATTATATACTTTTAGTAGTTATGATGTAGGCTATGAGCAATGACCTTTGCTAGGTAACCAGCTTTAGTGGTGACTTTTGCAAACAGAGAGGTATACAACAGCTGCAGTTTTTACTTTAAATGTAGTATGGCTATTTATGCACCCTTTTACTTTCTTGCCAGAATGCCAATTCCTCCTTACTTTTAAGACATTCACCCTCATTTATATTAATATATATTTCTGACTGGTCCAGATGTTGGTCCAGATGACATACCAGTGGAAGCATGGAGGTGCTTAGGAGAAATGGCAGTGGAGTTCTTAACCAGATTGTTTACTGAAATCTTGGAAAGTCAGAGGATGCCTGAGGAGTGGAGAAAAAGTGTTTTGGTACCTATTTTTAAGAATAAGGGTGATGTGCAGAGTTGTAGTAACTACAGAGGGATAAAACTGATCAGTCACAGCTTGAAGTTATGGGAAAGAGTAGTGGGAGCTAGGTTAAGAAGGGAGGTGATGATTAGCGATCAGCAGTATGGTTTCATGCCGAGAAAGAGCACTACACATGTGATGTTTGCTCTGAGACTGTTGATAGAGAAATATAGGGAAGGTCAGAAGGAGTTGCAGTGTGTCTTTGTGGACTTGGAGAAAGCATATGATAGGGTGCCTAGAGAGGAGTTGTGGTATTGTATGAGGAAGTCAGGAGTGGCAGAGAAGTATGTAAGAGTGGTACAGGATATGTACGAGGGTAGTGTGACAGTGGTGAAGTCTGCAGTGGGAGTGACAGATTCGTTTAAGGTGGAGGTGGGATTACATCAAGGATCAGCTTTGAGCCCTTTCTTATTTGCAGTGGTGATGGACAGGTTGACAGACGAGATCAGACAGGAGGCCCCATGGACTCTGATGTTTGCAGATGAAATTGTGATCTGTAGTGAGAGTAGGGACCAGGTTGAGGAGACCCTGGAGAGGTGGAGATATGTTCTAGAGAATAGAGGAATGAAGGTCAGCAGGACTAAGACAGAATATGTGTGTGTGAATGAGAGGGAGGATAGAGGAATGGTGAGGATGCAGGGAGTAGAGTTTGCGAAGGTGGATGAATTTAATTACTTGGGATCAACAGTTCAGAGTAATGGTGAGTGTGGAAGAGAGGTGAAGAAGAGAGTACAGGCAGGGTGGAATGGGTGGAGAAGATTGTCAGGAGTGATTTGTGACAGACGGGTACCAGTAAGAGTAAAAGGGAAGGTCTACAAGACGGTAGTGAGACCAGCTATGTTGTATGGGTTGGAGACGGTGGCATTAACAAAAAGGCAGGAGTCAGAGCTGGAAGTGGCAGAGTTAAAGATGTTAAGATTTGCACTGGGTGTGACAAGGATGGACAGGATTAGGAATCAGTATATTAGAGGGTCACCTCAGGTTGGACGGTTTGGAGACAAAGTCAGAGAGGCGAGATTGCGTTGGTTTGGACATGTGCTGAGGAGGGATGATGGGTATATTGGGAAAAGGATGCTAAGAATGGAGCTGCCAGGTAAGAGGAAAAGAGGAAGGCCTAAGATAAGATTTATGGACTTGGTGAGAGAGGACATGCAGGTGGTTGGTGTGACAGAGCAATATGCAGAGGACAGGAAGAAATGGAAACAGATGATCCACTGTGGCGACCCCTAACGAGAACAGCTGAAAGAGAAGAAGATATATTTCTGACTAGAAGTTGAAGCAGACACATCTCATAGAAGTACACAGACATGTATACTTTTTTGGAAAACAGTTGTAAGACTATAAGTATGGTGCAGAGACACACACATGCAAAATGATTTTGGTTAGGATATATAGTATCCCCAAACAATGATGAAAGAAAATAATGTCATGGCATATATGGATATTTAACAGGCATAACTATTGTTCTATTGACCCTTGCCTTGTGGCAGTCTTTGTTCTTGCTTCCATTTCTAACTCAGCTAACGTCTCTATACCATAATTGCTTTCACGTGCAAATTAGTATAGTGCAGGCCATTTCATCAGGTATTAAAGACATAAAAAACTGTTTGGATCTAATATTCTGCTGTCTCATTTCTGAGGTACCTGCATGAATGCTGTATATTGGGATTTGTCAGCACTTAAAGGGTCATGTATCTTTGATTGCAGAGTTTTACAGTTAACACTGCATTGTATAGGATGTGTTGATGATATCTGTTACTTTAAACTATGGTTTATAAGTCAGGCAACTCACAGCAAATGAAAATGTGATGTATTATTATGTTTAATACTTTTCCTTTTCTGTGAGTTTGCTCTACCTTTCAGGTTCTATATTTAGAGATTAGTGCTGTGTGTGCAAAGCTCCCATGTTCAGAACATACAGAGGCAGAGTTCTCATTTTAAAATGATGAATTTTATTTTTTGTGGTACATTTCCGCATGACTTATTGTGTTTGCTGTATTTTTAATTTTTAATAATCCTTTTACTTTGTTTGGAGTCCCAGTATATTGGAACTCATTGTCCTATTATGAAAGTACCAGATGTTTGCAGCTTTTTGTAATTTTAAATATTTTGCACCATAATTAAAATATTCATAGCATATTTTTTCCTTAATAACATTACTAAATATTTTCACACCTTTCTGAGAAAGTGCCTGTTTGTCTACCCAAGCAATGAAATTCATCAGTACACCATCTTAACCATTCAGGTTATAATTATCATTAAGAATGTAAGTTAAGATAACTTCACATAAAATGAAGCAAACTGTAGTAGAGAGTCGATTATCTGAATATCGATTACCAAAAACGTCAATTATCTGACCATAGCCTTCCAAAGTTTTCGGGTAGGAAAAAACATAAATTCTGAATATGTAAAGGTTATACTTATTTGCTTGTGCATGTTTTTTGAGCTTATGTGTAAAAAATATTCTTTATTGTCCACTGGAACTGCTGAATGGCTGAAAAGTGTATTCCCTGTGTGTAGAAAAAAAACAAGATTTTAGAAGTTTTTTTAATCTGGTTCAATGTATGTTTGATTATCCGAACAGTTTGATTATCCAAACTACCCTAGGTCCTAATTAGTTCCTACTGTAGTAGACAGTATTATTTTACTTTAGTGTTGTTTGTGATTTCAAAGTTGCAAATGATTTGGTGTTTGAGTTTTTCTCTTTCCATCATAAGATTTGTGATTGTATGACGTAATAACTAAGGAACTGAACCTTTCCTCCCCTCTGCTACAGTCCCCAAGGGAATTTAATTATAAGTAAACTGCTCAACCTGGTTTCCCAGTATTAAGGAGGACTTGCCCTGCGTGCTGAAAACAACTATTCTCCTCAACACACTGCGGTTTCCCCTAACTAAGGAACTGAACCTTTCCTCCCCTCTGCTGCAGTCCCCAAGGGAATTTAATTATAAGTAAACTGCTCAACCTGGTTTCCCAGTATCAAGGAGGACTTGCCCTGCGTGCTGAAAACAACTATTCTCCTCAACACACTGCGGTTTCCCTAACTAAGGAACTGAACCTTTCCTCCCTCTGCTACAGTCCCCAAGGGAATTTAATTATAAGTAAACTGCTCAACCTGGTTTCCCAGTATTAAGGAGGACTTGCCCTGCGTGCTGAAAACAACTATTCTCCTCAACACACTGCGGTTTCCCCTAACTAAGGAACTGAACCTTTCCTCCCTCTGCTACAGTCCCCAAGGGAATTTAATTATAAGTAAACTGCTCAACCTGGTTTCCCAGTATTAAGGAGGACTTGCCCTGCGTGCTGAAAACAACTATTCTCCTCAACACACTGCGGTTTCCCCTAACTAAGGAACTGAACCTTTCCTCCCCTCTGCTGCAGTCCCCAAGGGAATTTAATTATAAGTAAACTGCTCAACCTGGTTTCCCAGTATTAAGGAGGACTTGCCCTGCGTGCTGAAAACAACTATTCTCCTCAACACACTGCGGTTTCCCTAACTAAGGAACTGAACCTTTCCTCCCCTCTGCTACAGTCCCCAAGGGAATTTAATTATAAGTAAACTGCTCAACCTGGTTTCCCAGTATTAAGGAGGACTTGCCCTGCGTGCTGAAAACAACTATTCTCCTCAACACACTGGGGTTTCCCCTAACTAAGGAACTGAACCTTTCCTCCCCTCTGCTGCAGTCCCCAAGGGAATTTAATTATAAGTAAACTGCTCAACCTGGTTTCCCAGTATTAAGGAGGACTTGCCCAGCGTGCTGAAAACAACTATTCTCCTCAACACACTGCGGTTTCCCCTAACTAAGGAACTGAACCTTTCCTCCCCTCTGCTACAGTCCCCAAGGGAATTTAATTATAAGTAAACTGCTCAATCTGGTTTCCCAGTATTAAGGAGGACTTGCCCTGCATGCTGAAAACAACTATTCTCCTCAACACACTGCGGTTTCCCCTAACTAAGGAACTGAACCTTTCCTCTCCTCTGCTACAGTCCCCAAGGGAATTTAATTATAAGTAAACTGCTCAACCTGGTTTCCCAGTATTAAGGAGGACTTGCCCTGCGTGCTGAAAACAACTATTCTCCTCAACACACTGCGGTTCCCCTAACTAAGGAACTAAACCTTTCCTCCCCTCTGCTACAGTCCCCAAGGGAATTTAATTATAAGTAAACTGCTCAACCTGGTTTCCCAGTATTAAGGAGGACTTGCCCTGCGTGCTGAAAACAACTATTCTCCTCAACACACTGCGGTTTCCCCTAACCAAGGAACTGAACCTTTCCTCCCCTCTGCTACAGCCCCCAAGGGAATTTAATTATAAGTAAACTGCTCAACCTGGTTTCCCAGTATTAAGGAGGACTTGCCCTGCGTGCTGAAAACAACTATTCTCCTCAACACACTGCGGTTTCCCCTAACTAAGGAACCGAACCTTTCCTCCCCTCTGCTACAGTCTCCAAGGGAATTTAATTATAAGTAAACTGCTCAACCTGGTTTCCCAGTATTAAGGAGGACTTGCCCTGTGTGCTGAAAACAACTATTCTCCTCAACACACTGCGGTTTCCCCTAACTAAGGAACTGAACCTTTCCTCCCCTCTGCTACAGTCCCCAAGGGAATTTAATTATAAGTAAACTGCTCAACCTGGTTTCCCAGTATTAAGGAGGACTTGCCCTGCATGCTGAAAACAACTATTCTCTTCAACACACTGCGGTTTCCCCTAACTAAGGAACTGAACCTTTCCCCCCCTCTGCTACAGTCCCCAAGGGAATTCAATTATAAGTAAAGTACGTACTTTAAACCAAAGTCTTAAGACAATTAGTGTGAGATATCCTAGGTTGTAAGTTTACTTTCACCAGCCAGGACAGCCGGCAGCCTTTACTATCTGCTCCCATACCTGTCACCCCTTCCCCCTTCTTAGACTACAAGTATTTTACTGTTCTTCCTCTTCAATCCTCTATAGCATACGTACTGCCCTGCACTCTTTTCTCAGTATATATTGCCTCTGCTATACAGCTTTTGTCCACTAGAGGGCAATAGTTTCCTTTAGACCACCATTCTGACTCCAATTTTAAGTAACTTACAGGCTCTTGGATTCCAATATTCTGGATGAGCTAATACTCCCACTCTTTTCTTTCTTTCTTCTAATATTATTCAATGCCAACCCTCTCTGCATATTTTATTATCAAGGCATTGTGCCACCTTACCCTCTGCTGCTTTACTTGCCTTTGCTTACTGCTCCTCTGATTGTTTTCCTAGGGTGAACTCCTCTGTGGCTCATCCCGCTCCGTTCGCCCTATGGGCTCACTCCGCTCCCCTACCCTGCCCCCAAATTCCACCCGCCCCCAGTGGTCCTAAACTTACTCTACTTACTCTAACTGCCACACCCCTATGCATTAGGACCAACCTCTAACTCCTCCCCTTAAAGTGCTATTACCTCTATTATATTCTCACTTTACCCCTATCTCCTCCCCCTTAAAGAACCATCACTCATTTACCTTTATCCATTACCCTACCACTCTATCCACAAATATCCCTACATTTAACTACCACCTAAACAAATGGCTCAAGGATCCTGTAAACCCTTACCTTTATTACTACTCCTAATTAGACTTATCATTCCCTATCTACTTACTCTCTACGAACACCATAGATTCCTAGGACTACATACCCACATCACACACACCTCTGTCCTTACCCTCAGCTCTACACATAGTGTTAGCAACCTCCCCAGCTCAGCTAAGTACTCAGCAGTCATATTTCATAGACTCCATCACATCTCTCAATGTAACCCACTAGCTAGAAAAGATAAGAACCTAATTTTTAAACTTCTACAACTCATCCTAAAAGTTCAGGTCCACTCCCTGTTAGATGGTGATATACACCCTAACCCAGGTCCTACCACTATCACAGCTACACAGTCTGATACACCAACAAATTCAATCACACAGATACTTACCAAGCCCCCCAACTCTCTCCTGATAGCTCATCTTAATATTCGTAGCATCAATAACAAAATAGCTCACCTGCATGCCCTTATTGATGTTTATTCCTTTGACATCCTCTGTCTGTCTGAAACATGGCTTAATCCATCAATACAAGACAGTGCAGTTCTACCCCCTGGCTATAATATCATAAGACGTGACCGTAACACTAAAAAAGGAGGAGGCGTAGCCATACTTTATAAGAATGGATTACAAGTTACCTTGTTAGACTCCAAACCTCCACTTTGCAACAATGCAGAAATTCTTCTAACTAAGGTTCAGCTTAACAAAAGCAAAGCCATATATCTATCATGTGTCTATCTTCCCCCAGGCAATAACATCAACACATTAGAGGCTATCCTCAGCTGGCTCTCAAGTAACTACCCCAAGAAACCATTATACTTGGAGATTTTAACATTAACTGGAACTCCTGTATATCTGAGCAGCCTTCTACTCATATCAACTTATATGGTTTTACCCAAACTATAACATCCCCAACCCGCACCAATAAAACTAACAACAAAACTAGTACCCTTGACTGGATACTCACTAATACCCCCCAACTAAACTATAAAACAGGCACCCTCCCTGAGGACATAAGTGATCACTTGCTTACCTATTTAATCAGAACAAAAACTGTCATCCTAAACTCTACCATCTGTAGAACTATTCGCACTGCCAAAAATTTTAACCCTGCTCACTTTCAAGCTGAACTAGTCACCTGTGACTGGTCACCACTGAAATACCTCCCAATAGATAATGCCGTGTAATTCCTCAAGCTGACTGTATCCAATACGCTGACGACTCCACACTCATATGCGCTGCTGCTTCTCAATCAGAACTTCAGTCACTAACCCAAATGACCTTTAGTACAGTTGAAAACTGGCTCCTACAAAGACGTCTTATCCTTAACCCCAAAAAAAACAAAAATGCTACTATTTACCCCCACCCGCAGAACCTCCCCACTTAACTTTACTATTACTTCAAATGATGGAACTATAATATCTCCTGAACCAACCACCAAACTACTCGGGGTACTAATAGATAACAACTTGTCCTTTGAACCTCACATTAATAGCACCATAAAAATAGTAAACAAGAAACTAGGTTCCCTCTATAGAATAAAACCCTTTCTTACACCTCCAGCCAGGGTTACTATTGCTCGTACCCACCTCATCTCTACCTTGCTCTATGCCTCCCCTATCTATGCCAAAATATGTAGAAGTAATCTGAGTAAACTTACATCCTCCTACAACAATATTGCCAGATTTGCAGCTGGGTCCTCCTATAGAACTCATCACTGTATCAATCTGAATCAGTTAGGATGGTTAGAGCTGCCAAATTTAATACTTTTCAATCAATTAATAGTAGCCCATAAGATCCTGTATTTACCTCAAAATACACCCATACTTACATCCCTAGTCATCCCCTATAATAACCTCAAGACCTTACGCTCAGCTAATAACCTACTTGTACAAATATCAAAATCCAACAACTTAGCTGGTGACACCTTGTTCTCCAATACAGTAGGTAAAGCCTGGAACATCCTCCCAAGCCAGCTAACCTCAATATCCTCTGTCAGCTTATTTAAAAGCAAGCTTAAACCCTACCTCCAATCACACTGGCTATGCCCCTGTGTTAACCCAGACTAAGTACCTAACTATTAACTAGACTCCCACAATTCCTAGCCTCCCATGATCATGATCTTGTGTTGTCTCACTAATTTTTAGTGAGCTTAACCTTCCTTAGGATTTTTTCTCATGTAAATAAGTATATACTGTGGAATGATCAAACACCTTCATATAGTATCACAACCTATGTGTTAAATAACACTAGAAACCCATTCTTGTTTGCTCTTCTTCTATACTCTATCTATTGATCTCTAGTGTTTTTCTTTCTTAGGTTTTTGTGAGACCTTAGTATCTCATCATAAATTACTAGGTGTATCTGATTTTGTAATATGTTATAAAGATTTGTACTACACCATTTCTAATACAAATGTATTAGTCTTATTCATCTATTCTTAGATAAATTTTTCCTTTTTCCTACTGAAATATAAAATATATAATCTTAGGCTTGTACTATAATTGTTAAAACTTATGTACCAAATTATACTGTTATTGTCTTTGTCTTGACCTTTTATGTTGTTGTAATTTGTGGAGCTTTTCTCCCCGAGCCTCCACTGAAAATGGACATATATCCAGCTGGACTAGCCCAGTCAACAAATGTAAAATAAAATAAAAATAAATAAAAATAACAAGGACTGATGTAAGTAAACAGTGTCATATATGAAGGTTACAAATGTCTTTATTTTCAGAAAGATTCATAAGTAATATTATGCATACATTCTACAAACTTTCTAGGTCGGTATCACTAGCATCTTAAAATAACTTGCACTGTGGACAATTGCCTGTGACAGTTTTTGATATGAAAATAAAAATTAAACCTATAGTTCAAGTAATCAGCTTAGACATACAAAAATGGTTATTAATTAACATCATCATTATGATATTTACCAAGTAACAAAAGCATGGCCCAAACAGTCCAAAGCAGCCCCAGGAAGAAGATAAAACTAATCTAAACAAACTTGCCCTTGGTGAAAGGTAACTGGAATAACTAAAAACACAGCAAAGTAAAATCAAATCTTCTCTTTTAATATGCAAAGATGAGAACTTTTGCAGTGACAACAACTGCTTCATCAGTTTGTAATTTGAGTTTGAAAACATTTTTTGGTAATACAAATAATTATGATACTGCACTAAGGAGAAAGTGTTTTTTTGCTCCACAAGTTACAGGTGCTTTACAAATTTTTGAAAAAGCTATTGAACGAGATATTTTTGCATTGTATGAAAATAACAAAGCTGCAAGATATTTTAATTTAACTAGAGATGAATAGCAAGCTATACGTTCATTAATTGAAAATCATGACATAGTGATTAAAGGTGCAGATAAGGGCGGTGGGATTGCAGTAATGGATAAACAATTTTATTTTAATAAGATGCGAATGATGCTGCGGGAAGATCAGTATAAATCCATCACAAGGAATGAATTAAATGGCGTATGCTTAGAATTTTATAGCAGGTTATGTAAAATGCATGATACCGATCTTATTACAGATGATTTGTTTGTTGAAAACTCGAAACTGCCATTTATTTATGGCATACCAAAACTGCATAAGAGTGTGAGTGACCCCCCACCACCACCACAAGGCCTATAGTATCTTCAAAAGGGTGGGTGACAGAACCCATGTCTAAATATTTAGAACAGCAATTAAAAATAGTTTGGGATAAAATGCACACCATTTTGAAAGATACAGCTAGCTTCTTGGAGCAGTTTTATACTTGGTCGGTGGGTCATTTAAATGATAGATCGCACTTTGTCACTATGGATATTGACTCACTTTTTACTTCTATGCCACATGATGAAGGGATAGCTAGCACCAAGACATTCTTAGTAAAATACTCAGGTTATGAGATGCAGAAAACAAATCTGCTTTGTGAAATGTTAAAATTAGTTCTAACTAATAATGTCTTTTTATTTGACACAAAACTATATTATCTACAAGAAGGCATAGCGATGGGAACAAGCGTAGCCAGCACTTATGCAAACATCGTTATGTATATATGGGAGGAAAAATATGTTCTCTCTACAGTAAATCGCGATTTGTGGATGACTTTTTTTAATTTGTGAAGGGAATTCAGAAGAGTTTCATGGATTTTTGGCGTATGCTAATGAGAGCATGCCTTTTTTAAAATTCAAGCATGAATGCTCTTCTGAGCAGATAGCATTTTTGGAAGTTATGCTGTTAAGAAATAGAGAAGGTGAAATACACACTGAAATGTATAGAAAAGAGGTGAAACGTAATAATTATTTACCTCGCAATAGTGTGCACCCTCCTTTTGTGTTTGATAACATAGTTTTGAACCAAATGCAAAGGGTAGTAAGGTTGAACACACAACTAGATAAATCAGATAGTCAGTTAATAAATATGGGTCAGGACTTTCTTATGAGAGGTTACTCAGAGAGAGCAGTGGAAAAAGCATTACGAGAGGTTAACCACCAACAGCTAGAGCAAGATATAGTTCCATACTTTAGTAGGGGTCATCAAAGGAAAGATGGGGCACAAATTAGTCCAAATAAAACAAGATGTATGCTCACTCATAACAGGAATACAACAGAAATAAAAAAATATTATTAAGAAGCACTGGGATATTTTAAGGGATGTTCAAGGGCTGCAAGATTTAGTAGCAGAAGGTCCAACGTTTGGTTACAAACGCAATTGTATGTTAAAGCAGACATTGTTCTATAAGGAGCAGCCGAAAAGCTTTTTTCTAGGTAGTGGATGTAAGCAGGGCACTTTTAAATGTAATAATTGCGTTTATCGCAAACATCAACATATGAAGCAATCAATAATACATCCTGTTACAAAAAAGGAATTTATATTACAGGCTTATGGAAATTGCAATACCAGTTATGGCTAAGTGTGAACTATGTGAAAGTTATTGTGTGGGAATGACCAATAGAAGGTTCAAAGAGCATATAGCTGGTCTTCTTAGTGATATAAAACGTAAATTATTAACAAATGCATTAAGTAAACATGTTTTATATAGCGATGAACAACATGTGTTTAAATTTTTGATATTGAAGGTTATTTATAAACCACTTAGAGGTGGAGATGTAAAAATGCTAACAGAAAGTGAGGAAATGAAATGGATTTTGCAGATGAAGTCCCATTTACCACGAGGGCTTAAAGGGAATTACATCAATCTGTTTGAAATTGTGTCATGTGACTTTAATGATTATTTAATTGTTGACTGCTATTGCTAAGATGTATTTGCCTGAGGAAGCCTTATGGTGAAAGTTTTATCTCTGAAGAGAGGTTTTAACTTGCGATTTTTAATAAAAGAATCTGAGTGTATCCAGTGCTTTTTTATTTTTTGGATCTTAACATACTTTGCCGCCAATGAGAACAGGCGTAGTTTGCGAGATCTCGAGCTTTGGGTTAATTTTTTTTTGCTTATCTTCATCTTCCAGTAAGTTTCTCCTTCTTTACTTCCCTTTCCATTGTTAGATATTCTCTTTCCTACCTTTCCTCTCTTTTACCTTTTTGATATATATATATATATATATATATATATATATATATATATATATATTAATCCCCTTTTCTCGTACTCCTTGAATACTGTTTAATACCATTGCTGGTAGTCTGTCTTAATGTAATTGTACTTTTGATAGTACTTCTAATTACTATTGTTGGTAATTCCTTTCATTTTTATCTTCCTTTCTTCCACTCTTTAAAAAAATCCTTTCTGTCTTTTACTTTTCTGTAGTATTTGATTGGCTTTAAATTTTCAGTATGTTGGACAAGCCATCCAGTTTCAAAAACTGTGTGGTGTGTGGGCATAAGATCCCCAATTCAGATGCCCACAAAGAAGGTGTATATTGTCTAGGTCCTAAACATCTAGATGTTGATTGTGAGATCTGCAAGGGATTCATCTCCGAGCTTTAATTAACAGAAAGAACAAATTGATACCTAGGGGTCTCATTTCTTCTAAGCATTCTTTTATGGTTGCTGGGGCTCAAACCCCCAAGAAACAAGACAAAAAGGGTAATTCTGTTGCCAAGGATTCTCTCAAGAAATCTCCGGATCACCCTTCTACTTCAGCATCGACTTCAGCTCCATCTTCAGAGCCACTGGCAAAACTTTCAAGAAAGACAGATCCGACTGTTTTGGATCTGAAACTAAGCCCCAAAAGATCTCTCCAAATTTACTCTCAGAGCCTGTTATTTCCAGATTGCCTTTATTATTCCTCGAACAGTCACCTTGGCGTCAGTGAAGGCCTTCTTCAACAGCATCCTCTCTTCAATCTTCCAGGAGCCTGACCAAAGCAGATGACGAGGAAGTTCCTCAGGAAGCAAATTCAAATGGGACTTCTCTCAGCTCTGACCCCATTAGGTCATGGTCATACAGCCATACCACCTATCATATCTCCTTTTCCGATACATACTTCAGTTTCAGATCCATCTGATCCAAAAGCCTTGGAACATCTTCCTCTGATCCAGTGATCATTGTGTCTTCAACTCTGATGGTCTCTCTAAGTGGTCCAGGGCTAAGTACCTTGGAGCGGGGTGACTTCTGGAGCTAAAGCATTGCCGCCAGCTCTGGGTTATTAAAGTCGACTGTGAAATTGTCGGAGCTGTCTCTTCCCCTCAGAGCATTGGTGTTAGATATCTTGACTCTGACTCCCTCCTCAGGTGCAATAAGTATGGAACTACAGGTACTGGTAATATGTGAATGTCCTTTGTTGGATCCATCATTTTCTACCTCCCCTATGTGTTCTGCTGTTGAGGAAGTGGAGATATTGTTCTATATACCTAGAGATCAGACAATCTTGTTCCTCCACATATCAGACTTGTCTCATTCGATTTTATGTCCAGAGCCTCATTCATCCCTGCAACCAGGACAGCCAGCCTGAGACAGCCTTCAGTCTACCCATTAGAGTATTGTTATCTCTTCTTATACCTCCCTGGAGCACCCCACTAAGGAGGTTCCTTGAAAGAGAATATGCAAGAGGATGCACTTTGACTCTCCACAAGAGTGTGTCACCTAGGACACTGATTTTGATAAAGGGGAAGGGTCCCCAAGATCACCACTTAGTGATGTCTTCTTTGGAGACATCTTGGAACTCCTTAAACAATGGGATGGTTGGTCTCCTAATAAGCCTTCCCAGGAGGAATCAGTGTTTCTGGAGGCTTTTGAGTCTGACCCATCTACCTCCTGCATGACTCCACCCACTGATGAGTTTATAGATTTGGACATGAAAGGAACCAAAGACAATTGAGCCTATACTCAAGAAACCAGACACAATCCTTGCACTACCAAAGGACAGTCCACACTAGAGTAAAAGAGTACCTGTTGATGCCAAGATTTAGAAAGATGTGGTTCAAGGAATCCCAGGGTCCATTTCAAGATACACATGAAGAGAATTCCCCCAGAGGCAAGGGGGGGGGACTCTTATGGAAGACATCACCCAGCAGCAGAGGTGGTCTCAGACAAGTCCTATCAGCACTCTTGAATGGAGACCCAACTGTCCATCTCTGGAGGCAGTCAGGGTTCATCTGTCCCTGCAACAGTGAGCCTGACTAGATATCACAAAGGATTCATGGGTGTGGAGGATAATATCCAGAGCTTATATCATACCATTTTCCCAGCCCCATCATTAATTCTGAAGAAAATCCTGATGTTCCACCCAGTCAGAGGGAAGCAGCTTCTCTAGAGATAAAAAAGCTTCTAGAAAAAAAGAGTCATCCAAGAGGACCCCCAGAGCAGAGAGAGAGTCTGGAACTTATTCAAGATTCCTTTTAGTGCCAAAAAAGACAGGGGACTTGAGACAAATGTTGGATCTCAGTAAACAAAACCAATCTGTTCAGTACACAAAGATCTGGATGGTCATGCTTCAGTCCATTCTGCCATTTCTGCACAAGTACGACTGGATGTGGTCAATAGATCTTCAGGATACATACTATCATATCAAAAATGAACAGGCAATCCAGAAGATTTATTTATTTATTTAACATTTGTTTACTGGGAAAGTCTGACTTGGAACAAAGCCAATTTTCAGCAGAGGCCCAGGGAGAAAAGCTGAAGTCACGTCTTTGTAACATGGAAGGAAACCGGAGTACTCAGTGGAAACCCACATGAATGCAGGGAGGACATGCAGACTTTGCACAGAAGGTACCCCAGCTGAGAATCGAACCAGAGAACCTCTGGCTGTGAGGCGACAACACTACCGCTGCACCACTGCACTATCCGACACAGATAGATATATATAAAGCTATCTACACTTCTGGCTGGGAGCCAATCATTGCCAGTTCAGAGCCCTGCCCTTTGGTCTCACCACAGCCCACAGGGTGCTCACCAAGTGCATGGAAGTCATAGGCGCTCACCTGAGACTGCTGGGATTCTGTGTGTTTCCATATCTGGATGACTTGCTCATGAATCCTCCAACCAGGCATCAACTGATTCAGGCAAGGGACTAGCAAGGGACTATTTACTTCAGCTGTGCTCCCATCTGTAAGTGTCTTTCAATTACAACAAATTTCAGCTCACTCCAACTCAGACATTGGAATTCATCGGTGGTCATTTCAATACAGCCACCCAAATAGCTTCTCTTCCTCTTTATCAGATACAAGCTATTCAATTCCAGGTCAAAAGATTCTTCAAAATTCTTCATTCCCAGCTCGTCTGATACTCCAAGTCTTGGGATCCATGGTGGCAGCAAACAATATTGTACCACTGGCCAGGTTCCATATGAGAATCTGTTAATGCACTCTCACAACTCAGTGGTCTGTTTTGCAACAGACATTATTTAGGCCAGACAAAATAACTAAGGTTTCAAAAATGACCTTCTGTGGTGTATCTACTCCAGTTGAATACACAAAGGCCATCCCTTTGTTCTCCCTCAACCCAATGCCATGGTGACCACGGATACCTCCCAGTTCAGGTGGGGGGCACTTCTTGGGAAGGAAAGTCTAAGGCACGTGGTCCCCGAAAAGACCAAAACCCATATCAATGTTCAAGAGATGAGAGCTGTCCTCCTAGCCTTCTAAAACACTGTTCCAACTAGGACTATTGTGATTCTCCTGTTAGCCAAACACAGAAGGTCTTTGGCTAATGAAGTTCGCAGATGACTGCAAACTAGGAGCCATAATCGAAACTCCTAACAATGTGGACATCCTACAAAAGGGCCTCACTGAGACAGATGCCTGCTGTCAAAGCCATGGCCTCAAACTCAATGCCAAAAAGTGCATTGTCATCCCCTTTCGTAAAAACTCTGTACCCATGAATTACAACATAGGCGGTAGTATACTTAACACCGAAAGTGTGATAAGAGACCTTGGGACACAGGTGAACAGTAGTCTTTCCTTTGATAATGACATCACCACAGTAGTCAGGAAATCCTTCTATATGGCACACCTCATCACAAAAGGTTTCTCATCCAGAAAAAAAGAGGTCATTGTTCCCCTCTACACATCGCTCATTAGACCCATTATAGAGTACAACCCCCCTTTTGGTATGTACCTCACAAGACATCTACAACAACTGGAAAGGCCACAGAAATACCTCGCAAAGAGGATTACTGGCCTCAAACAGATGCCATACGCAGACCATCTCAAAAAACTCCAGCTTTACTCCATCGCATATCGCCTACTCAGAGGTGATCTCTGCCTAACATACAAAGCTATGTCAAACCCAGAGCTGATGGACATGCTCCACTTAAAGAAGTCCCAATCTCTCCGAGCTACACGCTCTAGGGACCTAAACCTTGTCAGCACAATAAACAGAACATGCTGGAGGGATAGATTCTTCTCCCAGAGACTTCCCATACTCTGAAATAAACTACCTATCTATATCAAACAAAGCTCCTCATTAGTACTCTTCCATTAAAATGACTGGATGGGAAATAGGAAATTCACCCCGGGGATCACTTCTGTGGCTCTGCTTGACAGTGGCACAGGAAAATAATTTTCTTGGGTGGCAAAAACCAGGGTACCTTTTTGGCTGGGCTTGTATAGGCCCTAGGGCTGATAGCCTAGTACCTACCTATGAACCTATGATTCAGAGAGAAAATATGTCAGTGATCTGGTACATCAATGAACAAGGAGGAACCAGATATTACCCTCTGTGCCGAGAAGCTATGAGAGTATGACAATGGGTGATATCTTCCAGTCACTTTCTGATAGTAATGCACATACTGTGGAAATCCAGTGTAACTGCAGACAAGTTAAGCACATCCATTCTGATGCCTCATGAGTGGTCTCTCAGTGTCAGTGGGCCAGCCATGCTGTGATCATTTTGCATCTCCCCTCAACAACAGATGCAGTAGGCTTTTTGCCCTGATCCTCCCACTGGAGGAGTCTCCAAGGGATGCTCTTCTTCACGCTTGGCCCTCTGGTCTCCTTTGTGCTTATCCCCCGTTACCACTCATCTGCAAATTTCTCCAGAAAGCATCTTGATTGAAGAGCACAGTTATCCTCACTGCCCCTTACTGGCATTGTCAGATCTGGTTTCCCATCCTTTGGCCTCATCTTCTACAGCCATCCTGGATTCGGGATCCATCTCCAGAACTCTTGTCTCACCCAACAGACATGACTCATCTGGACATATCAGACCTGAAATTGACAGCATGGTTTCATCAGTTCCCTTGATCGTTAGACAGCCCAGGGTCTCCTTCCCCATCTGCCACATTTTATTATCTTCACATAAGGGTCATGCTGCTAAATGCTCGGAGCTTAAACCAAACACTGCACTCCCTGGAAGCACTTCTATCACTAGAAGATGTAGATGTCTGTGCAGTCACATAAAGCTGGTTCAAGGCCTCAGAGAGTACCCCAGTCTTGCAAGGCTGCAATGCCTTCCGTACCTTTAGACTGCAAAATGAATGTGTGAAAACCAAATGAGGTGGTGTTTCAATCTATATTAGAGATAAATTCACCTCCCATCTATTTAGACTGGACAGCTCCATGGAGTTACTCCAGGTCCAGTTATGGTTGGTAAGACCCGCATTCATAGTCAGGTATAGATCCTCCTTCATGGGTCACAACATCCATTAAGCCTACTTGACTAAACTGGAGACAATCCAAATGTTGCTGAACACATTGGTTCTGGCAGATTTCAATTATCCTACCATCAACTGGGAAATTTATGCTAGCCCTAACATGCTAGCACAAAAATTCCTTGACTTTGTTAATTCAAATGCACTGGAACAAATTGTCCATACCCCAACAAGGGGAACAAACATTCTAGATCTGGTCCTCACCAACATGTCAAACAGATGCACTGCTACAACTGTCAGACCCTCATTAGTTAAAACTGACCAGCAATCAGTCACCTTCGAGCTGGCACTAACACCAGAACTCACAAAGGATGAAATCAGACTAAAAGACATCACCAAGGCAAAGTATCCCCTCCTAGGTGAAGGTATAAATGCTTTCCAAGCCCCACTCCAAGCTGGAAGTGGTAACTACACCGAAGCTTGCACTAAAGTCTTGTACAGTGACTTGCATAAGTGTATAAACACGGACGTACCAGAAAGAATCAAAACCACATACTCAAGTAAAAACAAGCTGCCATGGTGGACATCCAGCATCAACAAACTTTACAATAAATGCAAAAGGTTGCTGTCCAAGAAAATAAAGGGAAGGCCCCAACAATGGAAAAGCACCCTCCTCAGCATCAACAGGCAAATGAGACAATTTGTCAAATCCTCCAACTCCAAGGGCTCCTTTAAGAGAAATTTAGCAAGTACAGCCAAGGATAACCATAAGGCCTTTTACAGCTACGTATGTAACCTAAAGGGTAGGACCCAAGTATGTGCAGAACTAGTGGACAGTGGTATCAAACACACTGACACCACAGAGATAGCAATCCTGCCAGTGCATAGGTTTGACAAAAACTTCAGTCCCTTATCCCCTCCTAACTTACAACAAATCTTCCCCCAAACTCCCCTCCCCCCATATATCCAAAGAGCAAGTGACTTTAATGTTCAGGCACTGTCATGCATTCATTTTGGAGTGTCATTTAAGCTCTTTGATTTTAAGCATTGTATAGCAAGCTCCACCCCATATTACTTTTGTAACATAATCCAGAAGAGCAATCATTTGTTTTAAACTGACTTGGCACTCTGAATGACTATAAAATGCATTATTAGCATTTTTAGTTCATACTGCATAATGGTGCTCATAAATATATTGCTATAACCTCTCATTTGCCTTGTCAATGTAAAGACAGTTATGGTTTAAACACTTAATGACATCTGAGATAACATTTTTCCCCTAATTTCAGGGCACATTGCTAAATGGGCATAACCTACTTTGGTAGTATTTTGAGGCCATCTTGGAACATTGCTAGTGATTATACTGTAAAAAAATAGAAATTGTTGTTGTTTTGTGAGTTCAGATTACTGTTTGCTAGGCATAACTTATTTTGGCATAAGATATCTAAGTGTAGTTATAAAGTGAGATTTCAATTTTCCCTATACCTGTCAACTTCTTAGCCCAAGAAATCTGGACAAAGCCTGACAAAATGGAAGTACAGAGGGACAAAAATAGGGACAGGTTTTAAATATTGCTCTTATAAACTTAGAACGTTGCTAAAATAACAGAGTATGTATGGAAATGCACGTTGCTAAAATAACAGAGTATGTATGGAAATGCATTTTCTAAAGGATATGAAGTCTGGAACTCAAATGTATGACATTATTTACTAATTTCATTCCTCAGATCATCCCGCTGATTTTCCAGAAAACCAAAAATTTTATATAGAGCAGACTGACATTTTGAGATGAAAATCTATACATTCTGTGAAAATCTGGACAATTATCCCCCAGTAAATTGGAGTACATAGAGATCCTTTGACTTAATAAATAAAACATCCTGGGAACAGATAGTTAACCCATATAGAGGATGTAATATTCTTGACCTCATCTTAACTGATATATCCACTGCATTTTCCAACCCTGTAGTATCTCTGGTTAAGTCCAATACCTGTTTGTTACAGTAAGAAATGTATGGAAAAATGGCAAAATTTAAATGTAAAAAAGTGCAGTATTTTTACATTTATTAAACAACTCCTTCCCTGAATGTATCAAATTCATCACTTCATAATGATAATGTGTTCAGGGATCATAGAACCTGGGTTGATAATTTCCTCTCCTTTGACCACCATGTAGCAGCAGTAGTCAGAAAATTCTTCTGTTTAGCAGAATTGATATCTAAAGGCATATCATCCAGGGCAAAAGAAGTTATCGTCAATCGTTATGCAGCACTAATAACATCAATTATTTAGTACAACGCCCTCTTCAGGATGTATGTTCCTAGCTGTATTAAGCAAATGGAAAGGATACAGAGTCCCTAACTACAACAATTGTTGACCTAAATCCCTTACACTGTGATGAAGGACTTGAAGGACTATCTCCTTACCTACTTGGGCTCGTATATGCACTTGTGTGGTGATTTATGCCTTGCATTCCATGTCATTAGGGAACCAATCCTCCTTGATCTCCTATATCTTCCTGAGTCAAATAGCTCCACTAATACCAGAACTCAGGTTTTAAATCTTCACCAACACATAAATAAAACATGGTAGAGAAACAAATGCATTACACTGCCTATCTCATCTATGGAACAAATTTCCTCTGCAAGTTAAAAAGAGTGACACCTTAGCATCCTTCAGATTAAACCTGGATGATTGGATAGGTACCCATAAATTCACCCTTGGACTGACCTACTTTCCCATTTAGAGAAGTCGGGGGGGGGGGGGTTATAGCATGAGGGTGAGTACAGGTGTAAATTGCCTTGTGACTTCATTGCCCTGTATATCCTGTGCTCCTAGGACCTTCAGTAATAAACATTGAGTAAGATAATGCTTCACAGTTTTTTAAGTCTTCTCAGGTTTCAAAGAATGTTATAGAGTGCTAATAACCTGATGTTTGACTAACATAACGATGCCGAATACTGTCTTGTTTTATAAAATGGGGTCAGTTAGCTGCTGAATTGCACAAATCTGCATTGCCTGCGATAGTCTTCAGTTGTTATTTAAAATAGTTTTAATACCAGCATCATCCACTCTACATGTTGCCACATGGCAGTCAAGTTAGCTGCTATGGAATGAAATAACGCTTGTCCACTTTTTTGCTTAGTACCTTACAAAATTGATGAATATTTTCCATATTTCTCTCAATGTATTTCACTTGCTATCATCTGTAACTACAGTTTCTCTATCTTTGAACATTTTTCTCAGCTAAAGCATTTTGGATGTTTAGATTTCTTCAGAGTTAGGAGACAGGATACATATTATCCCATCTCCTTGGAGTCAGCTGTCAATAGCTCTGTGGTTTTACAAGTTTTGTGCTTTTCCCCTTTATGTTTTGTAAAGCTGTTAGATACACTTTTTCATTTGTTCTTGTTCATGGTTCTTTTATTGTTTGCTGTATTGATGTTTAAGCAGCTGAGGCTCACTAATGTGACTACTGTTTCCTGTCTTGCTACACTCTAACTAGGATGGTCAGAGTGGTTGTTTCCTGTTTGTGGGACTGACAGCTGAGTATACCCTGGTCATGAATCCATTTTCAAGACATGCTATGAAGAATAACACTTTTCACAATGAAAATTTCAAGACTCAGTATTTATGCTGTTAACACACCTGTCAAGTGAGCCAGACTGTATGGGTGAAGTGTCCTCTCCCCAAAGTAGTGTTGTACAGATTGTAAACCATCTGATAATTAATTTGCAAAGCTGTTAAGCCTTGGATTTACTCATGGTATTTCATTTGCAAATTAGTCTGGAGAGAAGCATGGTTTTGTGCATTTGTTTTCCTGTGGTCTACAATATGTACAAGTTGAGAACCCTTTCTCTTTGGTTGATGTGACTTAACTGGAATGATTATATGGTTTTCCAAGCAAATCCTTGCATTTTGCTTCACCTATTTACAGACAGAGCTGGATGCAAGCCAAGGCAGAAGCTTCCCTCATTTATTCAGGAAAATACCAAAGAAAATTTATTCTCATGAAGGGTTGTGACTTGTCTCCTTTCTTCTAAGGATTGGGGATCTCTAAATATTGCTAGACTTTCTGGCCCTTATACATCTAGAGATCACAAGCCTTAGATTGTGCACATATTTCTCCCACAGCTACTTTATCTACTGCAGAACTAACACAATTTTTTATAACAAATAAGTGCCGTTGAGCAATTCAACCTTACAGATGGTAACCTGTACTTAGTCAGATCATGAGGGTCTACTAGTTAGCTTAGTTAGCCTGGAGCTTCTAACCTCCTATGACTTCAGAAGTTTTTCCTTTTATGATCAAGGCAGAATATTTCAGTAACCTGTTGTTGATGGTCATGCAAGGGTTGATGGTTATGCTAGGCAATACTCAGTGTAGTCAAGTGAATACATTTTTCTGAGCAACTCTCAGAAAAGGTATGGCTTTGTAGAGGCCAAATGATGCTAATAACTGTCATACATCTGCAATACAAATCTGAAGACAGCCTGAAAATTGGCCTACTCATTTGGTTGTAATTGTAGTAGGGGACACTGGTTGAAAAATCCATATTGTTCCTTCAGTATCTCAGGGGAAGCATTTTCTCTCTTCCAACCTGCTTAATTCTGTCTAGCCATCCATGTGTCCTCCCCATCCATCACCGGATCTACCTGCTTCTCCTACCTGCCTGGGACAGCTCTGAGTATGTATCTTAAGGGCATCCTGGGGGCTGTGCCGGCAAATGCCTCTGCTTGATGAAGGTGTTAATTATGACCTAATCTTATTTCCATATCCTGTTACTCTAGGGTTTGTTGGCATAACCAAGGGCTACTCCAAGCTATGGACCATGCCTCCCCTCAGGCAGCATTTCTGACCATTTCCTTCCCCCAGGATAGGTACACCCATTGCTTCTTACCAGTACCTTGAAATCCCAAGTCACTAATCAAAAAAATGTGCATGTTTTAAACATGAGGTGGGGGCAACAATATAAGGCTATACGTACAAAATGAACATATCTGGCTACACTCCTGTAGTCATGCAGAAGTTCTTATGTCTACATGAGCAGTAAACATGTTCTCCGGGCATCTTATAGAGCTCAGGACCAATTATAGCATTCTGTGGCTAACATTATCTATAGGTGTAATAGAGAAGAGCTTCTGTAATCTTAGAGAATAATATCTGGCAGGTATCACACAGTATTAAAGCTATAAGCTGTTAAACACTAGTTTCATGTAGACCACAGTTTATTTTCCTAAGCCTCCATTTTCCCTCTGTATGACTTTCAGCATATCACTTAACTAGATACTACTGCCAGGCTGAGTCAGATGAAGGTCAATGTGGAACAGTAGTCTACTGCAATTAACAAATAAATAATATAGCATCCAATACCTCATCAATGTTAAAACAGAACTGGCTTTGGATAAGCTATATATTCATTATGATGCAGTATCTGAAGAAGTAAATAGACACTATGTATGGAAAGGTAAAGTGAACACAGAGCAATGTGGACCACCTCTGATTAACGATTTGCCTTCTGGAAATGGTAAAATGTCTCCAGTAAAATCTGGAGAGTTTCCAATATCATTTCCAACCTGTCTACAGGAGTACTTTCACACTTGTGGGAAATGTATAATCAGTGCCATTACAAGATTAGATCCGCTACATCTGCCATTCCTGGTAATCACAAGCAGAAACTTTTTGACTCACTAGTGAAATCTTAGTCTTTTAAACAAACTCAAATCCCATACATTTCCAGGTTCTGGTGGCTGTTGCTGGCTAAAATTTATAGGAACTGTTGGCAGGAGGCTTTCTTGCAAAATCTTGGATTAGAATAAATATTCACCGTCCTAGAGGCAGACTTACTTTGATCCAGTCCTGATACCAGGAAAGGATGCATACAGCTCTAATACCTACAGGACAGTTTCCCCTGTTAAATTTAGAGTATATATTATTTGTAGGTGTTTAGTTATTTAAAATAGTGTAAGAAACTTCTCTGTGTGGAAAAAAGAGAACCAGAAAAAAAAATATATATATGTATGATGATGGAAACAAAATATACACTTAAATTTCAAATGATTTAAAATGGTATTTAAAACCAATTTGTAGAAAAAAAAATAAATAAAATACAATTAGTCATGTAAACAATGTGGCAATTTTCTAAGTTCCAGTGCACTTTTGTATTTTATTTTATTTTTTTTCTACAAATTGGTTTTAAATACCATTTTAAATCATTTGAAATTTAAGTGTATATTTTGTTTCCATCATCATACATATATATATATATATATATATATATATATATATTTTTTTTTTTTTTCTGGTTCTCTTTTTTCCACTTTATTCAAAATGATGGTAATAACAATACTAACTAATTATACAATTATATAGGTTTTTAGGGTTCTTGTACACAGACCTGAAGAAGTCTAGAAGGACGAAAGCGATCTTTGTTAACAATAGGTTATGAAAATAGAAACTGATTTTTACATGCAAAATGTATATGTATATATTTATATATAATTTTTGATCGCAAACTAAGGTTGATATATTTCCAGCCATGTAGTATATTGCCTTGTATAAAATCACAGACTTAATAATCTACTTAATAATTTGGTTAAATAAGATGTACCATTAAAGTACATTAGGGCTATATATTTTTATGACAGGGATGTGAATTTAATATGTGTACCAGTAACACTTTGTTTTACTCACAATAAATCACTTCCATGCCTGATAAAAAGTATATATATATATATATATATATATATATATATATATATATATATATATATTTAAAAAGCTTGTGAGGAAATTATTACTCTATTTTTGTTTAACTTGGATCACTTGTCTGTGTACTTAATAAAGGATTTTCGACTGGAAACAGACTGCCTGCCTTGCTTGGATTACTTTCGAATACTTAGTAATGCTGTAGAATTATATATTTTTTATTATTACTTTTTGACTTGACGAGTTTATGTTCGCTACTTCTACTACTATTGTCTGATTAATATACAGTGATTAACTAGAAATATATGGACTGAAAATCTTCCACACAGAGAAGTTTCTTACACTGTTTTGTTTTTAGACCCACTACGCTTTAGTGGGTTGTTTTGAGACTTCGGGGATACCACGGAGATTACTTGTTTTTTGTTTAGTTATTTAAAGGATGTGTGGAAAGTGACAAAACAAAAGAAAATACAGAATCTGAGAAACTGGAAGCTGTTGGCTGTGGATATGGTTAATAAGATAAAAGCAGTGAAAATGTTTTAGTTCCATAAATTATATATGCAGGCAAGCCATATTTTCATCAAGCAAAGGAAAGGTTTGGGTGGTGATTAATAAGGAGCTGAAGGGATTTATTTGGGAGGGGAAATGGGCATGGGTTAAGTGGATAAGTTAATTATCCCCATAGAACAAGGTGGTTTAGGATAACCTGATTGAAGGGATAATTAAGAGCTATGCAGTTAAGACTCATATATATAACACAGGCAGAAGTTTCTAAATCAAAGTGGAAGGGGTTGATGATGAAATGGGGGGGGGGGGTTAAGAAATAAGGATAACAACAACCATACAGAGGATTATATCTATAAAGTAGCAGAAAGTATTCTACAAACTAAGTGAAAAAGGGAATGGAGAAAGGAGATTTTACCAGAAGAGATGATTATAAGTAGGGGGTACAAAAAATAGGCAAGAGGGAGTTGTAATTTACTGGAGAAGGAGCCAAATTACTGGGAGTAAATAACTAAAGTGGGAAAGTTAATAGAGTGGGATGAGGCCAAGGGGAGCTTTTGACTGCAGGTTAGAGACTTCTTCCCTACCATAGACTAATAAAGAGAAACAGACATGAGAGTGCTAAGTGAAAGATCAACTATAGTAGAGTTTTTATTTGATTCTAGTTCAGAAGCAGTTGTTAAAAAAACGGGATAATTAGTAGGGCATATACAGTATTGCATGTTAACTATGAGAATCTATTTGCAGAGATTGGGAATAGAGACTGGAAAGGCAGTTTACCAATGGACAATGAGAATACATCTCTATGCCATTCAAATATGCAACAAAGTCCAAGATAGCAAATGCTGGAAGTGTTGTGGGAAAGAGAGAGGCAATTGGGAATGTGTTTTTGGAATGCAATAAATTTGCAGATTTTAAAAATTGCATTAGGAATTCTGTGTCAGTATTGTTCAAGGAACAGATTGTTGTAATTATCATAATTATTATTTTGAGCTGGGACACAGGCTCTGAATTATTTAGACATAATAATGCTTTACTAAGCTTAATGCTACTGGCTACCAAAAAAGAAATTACTAGAAAATGGAAAGTAAAATGTAATCCAGCTGTAATTGAACTACTGAACATTGTAAAGGAAATAAAAGAACCGGAGGTGGCATCTTTAGAAAAGGGGAAGATCAAGTTACATAGAAGTGTGGGAACTATATGTGTTCAGATGGAGGACTGAAGTTTAAGGGAAGGCAAGAACTGAGCAACTTATTTAATGCTGGAGTGAATTATAATTGATAAAAAGGAAGTGTGTATGCTGCATAAAAACAAAGAAAAAGTTATTAAGGATAGTTTTCTTTTTTATTATTGTTATGTCTACCTGTGTCATGGTTTAGTTGTGATTTAGTAAAGATGCTTATACAGAAAAAAAGCCTTACATCCCCTTGCTTATCCTAACAGGCCAGAACTGCAATCAATAAATGCTGTAAGCAGGGATGTACTCTCGGCAGATGCCAAAAAAGCCTTTGAGATGAACTGAACCATTTGTTTAATGTCCTTGTAAAGTTAATCTTTAATGATATTTGTATTAGAGTTTTAGTGAATATATACAATATCCTGCATACAAAGGCAAGGCCAGGCTCTTATCTTTCTGGCCTTATCAAGGTATCTAAACAGGCTCTGTGCTGCCTCACTCTAGAGGATAATAGTTAATTGTGTCCACCAGGGCAGGATACGTTCTGATGTTTATAGAAAGATAAGAGTTTGTACATGATAATTTTAGAAGTGAGTCTTCGTAGTTACTTTTGCATGCTTCCAGTAACTTAAAGTTGCTTTATGTTGCTGTTAAAATAAAGACAGGGAGAGACTTTTTTTTACAGAACTCAGTGTTTTGCTTCTATCAAAAATGCTTGATACAACTTTTAACAATATTCTGCCTGGTAGTAATATAATATGTTGGACAGGTTACAAACAGAAAACATAAAATTTCAGTATGAGTAATTGCATGCAAGGCACCTAAACAATTGATTTTTAAAGAGTAATTACTACAAATTGCAGCTTTGAGTAGTTATCTTAGACACATTTGCAGCACTGTACCTCTGTAAAATAAAAGTAGAAATGCTGAAATGATAAACAAGATCTATATTCAAACAGAAGCCTACATGCTGGTGAAATATGCCCTCCTGGTGGGATTCCCTGCTGAACCTTTTGTGAAATGTTTAATTTATTACTCATGAGCTGACCAGATATAGAGATACATAGCAAAGCATTACTAGCTTGCTATTAACCTCTGAAGATGTAGGAGGAAATGAGTCACACAATGTTCCAATGTCCTTCCTTTTTTTCCCCTGAAGCTGAATTTATCACACATTGAAATGCATCACATAAAAATAAACAAAAGACTACCTTCCATTTTCAGTTTTCTTTTTTCTTTGGTTTTAGCATTTTGC
Source organism: Protopterus annectens (assembly GCF_019279795.1). Taxonomy (NCBI): domain Eukaryota; kingdom Metazoa; phylum Chordata; order Ceratodontiformes; family Protopteridae; genus Protopterus; species Protopterus annectens. Next base: position 1,564,832,237 of record NC_056732.1, read on the forward strand.
TAATGTATCTTGTTTCTTTTCAGTGTGTGAACTGGTGCTGTGTATTTCAAACATGCTTGAGCTTTCATGCTGAATTTCATATATACTATCTATATTATGTTCAGTGCAAGTCTGTTTTGGAGTCTATAGCTCCTCATGCAAAAACATCACCCCTCAACTCCTTCTCTGAGTATTATCCATCAAAACTTATTTCCCTTTCCAGAAGCACTATTTCTCATTTGTTCCTGTTCTGTACTTAAATGACAGTACTTTGTGTTTTTTGCTATGTTTTTTTCTTTTTTACGTCTGTTTCTGTAAGACAGTCCTTACATCCCGTCTCACATGATGACTGATAAAGTATTGCCTATATATAAAGTGACTGTTTGTAATCCTTTTCCTGTAGTCCACTGAATTTGCATCCAGAGTGAATGTTTGTAAGTCTTTTGTTGTACCTTGTTGTAAGAGTTAACCCTACTCACTTCAAAAAATACTTAAGAATCACTTGTGTAACAACTGGCTCTGCCCATGCTCTAATCTGGGCTAACTTTCAGTACCTCTTCACTATTAACTTACATCTTTCAGCTTTCCAGCCTAAGGACTATGTATGTTACCCCTCCCCCACTAACAAAGTATAAACTTTCCTTTTCATAGGTTCATAGGTGTGTACTAGGCTAATGGCCCAGGGACCTTTGCAAGCCTAGCCATAGGATTACTCTGGCATAATGCCACCCAACCTTAGTTCCCAGTGCCTCTGTTGAGTAGAGCCACTGGTGTTATCCCCTGGGTGAATTTTCTGTTTCCCATCCACTCATCAAGATTTCTCTTGAAGAGGGTCAGCGAAGTGCTCTGCTTGACGTGTATGGAAGTCTGTTCTATAGCATGGGCAGTCTCTGGGTTATGAACCTGCCCCTCCAGCACGTTCTGTTAATTGTGGTAATGAGGTTGAGGTCTCTGGTGCATGTGGTCTGGAGGGAGTGGGATTTCTTTAGATGTAGCATTTCTAACAGAGCTGGGCCAGACATGGCTTTGTAAGTCAAGCAGAGATCGCCTCTTAGCAGACGATATGAGACAGAGAATAGTTGGAGTTTTTTGAGTCTGTCCATATAGGACATGTGTTTAAGGCCTAGGATCCTCTTTGTGAGGTACTTCTGCGGCCTCTCCAATTGTTGCAGGTGTCTAGTGAGGTACATGCCAAATGGGGCATTGTACTCGATGACTGGCCTAATGAGGGAAGAGTAGAGGGAGACAATGACATCCTTCTTCCTGGATGCAAAACCCTTAGTAATGAGATGTGCCCCATAGAAGGACTTTCTGACCACAGTGGCAATGTGGCGATCAAATGAGAGGTTGCTGTCAACCTGTGTTCCCAGATCTCTTATAACATCTTCTATGTTCAGTGGACTACCATCAATGTGGTAATTCATGGGAACCAGGTTTTTCCCAAAGGGGATGACGACGCATTTTTTGGCATTGAGCTTAAGGCCATGGTTCTGACACTGTCGTTGGTCACAGTGAGGCCATTCTGTAGGATGTCACCATCATTTGGGGAGTTAATAATAGTTCCCAACTTGCAATCATCTGCAAATTTTGTCAGCCAGAGTCCCTTCGTGTTGACCTGGAATTCAGAGAAGTAGATACCAAACAGGAGTGAACCCAGGACCAAACTCTGAAGGGACTCCACTCGTGACTAATAGGCAGTCTGATTTGGAGTCAGCTACTTTCACACTGTGGGTTCTATCTGTGAACCAGTTTGCAACCCACCTAGTGATATAGGGTTGATGTCAAGCTTAGTGAGTTTTTCTATGATTCCTGACTGGGCAACGGTATCAAAAGCCTTGGCCAGATCAAGATAGGCTGTATGAACCACCTTGCCTTCATCCACAGCTCTGGTGACTGACTCAAAGAAGTTGAACAGGCATGATCAACTCTTCACAAAACCAAACTGTGTGGGAGTCAGAGTTTGGAGATTCCTTATATCCTTGTTTATTAGGTCAATGATGATGCTTTCCATAGCTTTGCATATCAAACTCGTCAGGCTAATTGGGCGATAATTCCCGGGGTCTGTAGTCCTCTTTTGTGGAGAGGGATAACTGCAGCAGTGCACCATTCGGCAGGGACAGGTGAGGTGCCAGTTCACTCTGTAGTTCATGTAGAACACAACCAGGGATATTGTCAGGTCCCATAAAAGCTGTATTCTTGGCTTTAGACCATGCTGTTTTAACCTGTGCAGCAGTAATACTGGGTGCCTGGCAATCTACTGGTATTGTGATTGGTCCTTTGGGGGGGGGGGTAAAGTTGGCACTGAATCTGTCGGCCAGTATACTGGCAATATTTGTTGGCTCGGTATAGGAGGTACCATTGTGCAGTAGCTCAGAGCAAATCTGGGTATTGCCGTGGAGATTCTTTACATAACTGTAGAAGGCCTTGTGGTTGTCTTACCATCTGCTGCAATTCTGTTTTCATACCTAGCTTTAGAAGATTTCATGAGGGATCTCAACTTTTTGTTGAGGCAGATATGGGAGTTTTTCCAGTCTTGGGACTTCACCTTATTCCGCATCAGTTTCCTCCTTCTGTTGTAGAGTTTGTTTATGTCAGGGGACCACCAGATTGGCTTCCTTTTTTTGGAGGAGAGTGTCTTGGTTCTATTGGGTATGGCAAGATCCATGTATTTGTGTACTTGTTCGTACAATGCATTGGTGTATGATTCTGCAGTCACACAACTATTCTCCATTTGCATGGGTGCCGTGAAGTTAGCCACCTCTATTTTTAGGATCCCAAAGTTAGCTTTGGAGAAGTTTTTCATGGTGGTTACCTTTGCTGGGGGAGGTAGGAGAGATGTGGATTTACAAAGTGATTAGTTTGTGGTCAGATCTAACCAGGGAGGAGCTGACTATTGGTGTAGAGCAACGGTCGCCCATGTTAGTAATGACCAGGTCAAGGATGTTGCTACCTCTAGTGGGGGTAAGAACGAGCTGGTCCAGGGCATTGGAATTAATGAACTCCAGGAAATGTTGGGCAAGTGTATTGGTACATAAGTAGTTTACCCAGTTAATGGAGGGGGTACTTGAAGTCACCTAGTAAGAGAATGTTACGTTGGAACCTAATATTCTCCAGGGTGCGTAGGAACGTAGAGTGCAACTCTTGGGACATGGTTGGGGAACTACAGCAGGCTACGACCTGAATCGCTGCCTTGCCCAATGTTAGCTGCACCTCAAGAATCTCTGATATGTTATGTTGGGCTACCAGTCTGGAGGTGTGCGCATCCTTTATGAATATAAATATACATCAGATCTGTATCTGGACTAGACTCGTTACAGGAAAGGAGGGAAACAAGCTTAGAATTTTAATTAATCAATTAATTAATTAATTTTTTTAGTAAAGTGGAAAAGGAGAAAGCTGGAACATAAGAATCTAAGTGGGTTGGCCTTCACAAATGTTCTCTCTCTGTTAGGTAGAATGAACTAATGACACTAGACTGTGAAGAGTGTCCTAGATCAAATATACAGTATGAGTGGGCAACTGCAAAACCACCAAGTATAAGAACAAGACAACAGTGGGGGTGGGGTGGGAAACTATTATTAGCCACTAAATGAAAGTTTTATATAGATAAACGAGCAAGGTGACTCTAGAGAATATTTTTAACTGCAAACAAATCAGTTATATGATACCTGACTAGAACACAGAAACCTTAAAAAATCAAAAATGCACAGAAAAGCATGGATAGAGCACTCACAAACAGAAAATACAACTCTCAGTATGAAAAAGCAGTTTACAGTTAAGTAATTCAGTAAACATGCAATTAGGGTAATGAAGCAGTATCTAGCAATGAAAACTACAGTTAAAACAGTATAAAACAGTACATAAATGCAGTGAAACAGTAAAAAAAAGCTTTATAACAGTGCAAAATGTAGTAGATTAACTGCATAGCACAATTAATAAGCGTTATAGAAGTGCAATTCAATGAAATAAGTGGAAGAAATAACATACTGCTCTTGGAATCTTAAGGAATTTCTGTTTAGTCTCAGTAATGAATCACAATCCACAGCCTGGTAAATACAAGCGCAGTCTTTTACAGACACAGGGTTTATTTACCAGACAGGATGGCAGAGTCAAGAGGATCGAATTACCACTCAGTTGTACTAGACTCTGCTATTATCCAATCACTCATGCTACAGAAGGTCAGAAAAGCCTGTTACTCTCAATAATAATGAAGACAACAGACTATCAGCAGAAAATGGCTGCCATAAACACAGGAAACTCAGCAAACAAAACTACCAGGCCTGGACAACAGCAGGCCTCTATCAAGATTATAACACCTGAGCAGAACACAGAAACCTCACGATAAATGCATAGAAAGAGCACTCACAAAGAGAAAATACAAGTCTCAGTATGAAAAAACAGTTTACAGTTTAGTAATTAAATAAAAATGCAATTATAGTAATTCAGTAAACATGCAATTAGAGTAATGAAACAGTATCTAGCAATGAAAAATACAGTTAAAACAGTATAAAACAGAACATAAATGCAGTGAAACAGTAAAAAAAAGCTTTGTAACAGTGCAAAATTTAGTAGATTAACTGTATAACACAATTATAAAGCATCACAGAAGTGCAATTCAATGAAATAAGTGTAATATGATCCATACTTCCATTTCTGGAGACAAGTTAGTTGGCTGTATGCCATGTGGCCACTGCAGCCATTGTAAACATGTGTTGAAAACTAAACAATTTTCTAGTAGTAATTGTGGAAACATATTTGATATCAAGTTTTTTGCAAACTGCAGCACAGATTGGATCATATATATGGCTTCCTGTAGCTGCCATGCATTTTACATAGGACAGACATCTAGACCCCTCAGAATACGCATTTCTGAACACCTTAGTGATGTTAAATGTAAAAGAATGAGCAATGCCCTTTATAAACACACACTAAAACATACCACAGCAACATTTCAATTTACCATTATTGATAAAATAGTAGGTGACAGATCCAACAAATCTGGATGGCATAGTAAATTAAATGTAAAAGAGAAAAAATGGATTGTGAAATTAGGTGGACTGTTCCAGCCTGGTCTTAATGAATATTTATGATCTGAAACATTCATGAATATTCATGAGCTCACCAATGAAATCTCATGATTAATTATTTGTAAATGTATATAAGAACTTCAAGATGCTTTTGTAAACTAACACTGATGAAGGCTAGTTTAATGCCATAGCCAAAACCAGTCTGTTATTTCTTGTTGTTTTTTTATTTTTACCAATTAAATTAATTACACAGCTCACAGTTACTGGCTTTTGTTTTTTGGTCTACAATGTTATATTGAGCTGTGCAATCACTTCCGTGCAGGGGAATTCTTTTTGCGTGCACACTTCTTTCCTGCTGGTCGTCTGTGGTCTGTTGTGTTGGTAGAATCTGTACCAGATTCACCGTATTTACTGAGCTGTTATTTATGCTATTTTTCTACCTTTGGCTGGACAGGATTATGTGCCTTTCAACATTAAGGGACTTTCTGCACATTTGTTGACTGTGGCTTACAATTTTATTCTGTTTGGAGAATTCTTTCGTCAGTCGTTGAATTTGGAGTGTAACGGGGCCTTTTTCAACTCATGCTTCTACAAACTACAGCGGGTAATACACCATGCCAAGTTTTTTTTGCAAAATCCTTATATTTGGATTACATTGAAGGTTTATCAGTGCAGTTATATTTTGGCAGTATGTTCCGGGTTGGATAACACCACATTTCTAGTGCAATGGGAAGATGCTGTTTCATTAAAATACAGCTGTGAGTATGCTTGAGTGAAACTCTGCATTTATATAAGCATATTGACCCTTGATGATCCGAAAGGGGTGGAAATAGCTTTATAAACACTATAACCATTTTGGGAAAACAATCTCACATAGTTAATTGAACTGTCGGCCATTTTTCAGGCGCTCAAGATAACTCCTTTTTTCGCTTGTGTCCTTCACATTGTTATGGGGCTGTTTTTCGTGACACATTAAGAACTTAGTATCTTCTATGGACTTGGAACTTAATAGTAAATCTGCCAAACCATTCAATTACAAAGAACTCATTGGTCTTCCTGCTGTGTATTTTGGGACTACAGTACATATGCACATGGTTTTTGCTACAGTTTTGGGGACACAGATTACTTAGTATTGTAGGGCCATGTGGCTGGAATATACAGAAAGCTGTGTTATGTGAGAGCTTGCTCGAGTGGAAATTTTCATAATTAAAGAACATCAAGGGGTAATGACTGTCTTTACAAATTCGATTGGACAATAATGGGTATGTTAAAGTGTGTTTTTGTTGATACAACTGCAGCACATTCATCCGGACTATTGGATATCTGTTAATCATCTAGACAAAGGTCGTTTTATAACAACTGAGCAGCAATTTTTTGCTTTATCATTCAAGATATATTTAGGCGCCATTTCCTATTGGGCCTGCAACATATTCAGGCAACTTTTGGACATTCTCTTTAAGGACAATATTCATTGGATTTTTTTGGTTCAATATTAATAATTTTCCATTAATAATAATACTTTGGATATTCATTTAGCCATATGTTCGGGATTTATATATGGGTTATGTTGGGAATTAATGTATTACAATGTGTATTTAACAACTAATATTGATAACAGTTCAAGATTGTTTTGTACAATTTTTGGAATCTGGTCCGGTGTATTGAGTCTCCTAAATGAATATCATATCTCAGCTTTTTGAATTTATACCAGGACTCTTACACAGTATATAATAATTTAATACAGTACCACTTTGGTACCAAATACATTGCATTAGGCTTATTTTCATCAGTTGGCCTCACCAACAGTGGGGTATATATAATAATTTTTATTTCTCCCCCCTTCCTTTTTTTTTCCCTTTTTACCCTTCCAGGATACAGTCCAGTATTATAGGACTCCATTTCAAACCAGACAAATTGGGTTTCTCACGGACTCAACTGTAGTTTCTTGATACCATTTTTTTACCACATATTTACACATGTTTATCAGGACAAATTTTGGCTTTATACATTTTTCATAACCCATTGCAATTTGTTAATAGCAGTTGAGATTTAATTGATTTGCAGTGACCATTATTGTCCAGGATTTTGTATTTAATCATAAGTGGATTTGGACGTGGCATGGTTCTTTTCATCCATTTGAATGGTTTCAGTACATATTTAAATATCACAGTCAAGGCCAGATGACAAGGTTCATTTATGTGAACTTGTGTTAGGGCCTTTCTAGGCACAGAGACACCAGGATTTCACATTGATCAAAACATTTGTTTTGACCAATTTGTGATTGATTTAATAATTTGTTTGTTACAGTGACCACTATTGCTCAGTTCCCAGGTGGAATTTGTTCGACCATCAGGACGTGGTACTGCATTTACCTTTTTTACATTCATTTCTTACAACTCAAGTCTGATTTTGACTTGTATACATGTGTAATTAGTCTTTGGACTTTGGGTAATACCATTCTTTATTCAATTTGTCAAGGTTTTATACCTTATATTGCTTTTTAGCTAAAGTTGAGCCTGTTTTTTCATAAAAAGACTCCATTTTTATATCCCAATCCTGTTTTTTCATCTATTACCAATTTATTATAATGGATTTGAATCGGATCTTGGCCGGGCTTTCTTCTGATAAAGAAGATTTGGGTATTTTTGGGATAGGTGAACGGCCTAATGACAACAGTTTGAATACTACTGAAAACCCACAAACCCATTGTGATAGGTTATTTCAACAATTGAACAGAAACATGAAAACATTAAGATCTAATGTATGGCACCTTAAACTATTTAAAGCGTATATGGCCAAAGGGATAACCCCTAGAGGGCTTAGAGTCAAAATTCAGCCATTAGTCACTGAATTGGATGAGCAATTAACCAGTGAATGTTCGATAATACAACAAAATTGTTACATGAGATTTGTGGAAACACTATCCGGATACTATGAGCGGATCATTGATCGGGAAATCACCAATGTTAGTAAACTATGTGATGAAAGCAATCAGTATTTTATTCTACCCAGTTGTCCAAACTCAGTTCAGATTTATTAACCTTTGAACAACAGCTTAAAGATAGAAAACTCAAAAAATTTCAAAGGGATCAAACTGACTACGATAAAGGAAATCCTTTCCAACATACCAGACATGTCTGGTTTGAAGGTAGCTATCACAAAACCAATACCACCCCCAAACGCAAACGTCCCAAGTCCATTCTTAGAAAATGAAATACATACACTGATTCATCTGGAGGAGATTCTTTTTCTGGTACAGATTTGGCACACATCAGACCCCAGACTCTCCCACCCCCAAATGTAACAACAGTACGGTCCCTTTAGGCCTTACAAGAGGGGAGGCAGAAAACATTGGAAAAATAAAAAGTTTGGAGGGTCTAATGGAACTTTTGACGAACAAATAAATATTGGTCCTGGTACAGATGTATTAAACATTTCTGATGTAACATTATCTGACTCACAAACCACTTTGTTGAATAAAGGTCTCTCTTTTATACCGGGTTTTTTCGTTCCACAAGACACATTTGCACAAGATGTGATAGCATTTTGTAGATTGCTCAATTTAAAACTGTATTTTCATGATAATATCTCTGATGGTTTAATTGTTGATACATTTAAATACCACAAATCCACCTTTGTCCCACAAATGCATCCCTGTGTGACTCTTTTTCAAAACAGTGTTCTCAAAGATTTACATTTTACATCGAGTATGACTCACCCCAGGTCTAATAATCTCTCAAAGTCTGATATGTCAACTCTACACGAACTCTCCAACAACAAGAAGTTTTTAATTATTTTCTGGACAAAGGTGGTGCTGGGGTTGTCATGAATTGGGCACAATATGATGATGAAGCTCGGAGACAATTGGATGATGCCAGATACTGCACTAAAATGCCTCTTGATCCATCATCTATGTTCAAACATCAAATTGATGTATTTTTGGATTCAGCAGTAGAAAATGGCATCATCACACAAAACACTAAAAATTATCTTACATTGTCAGATCCAAACAGTCAATATATCTATTTTCTGCCAAAGATTCATAAAGATCTCCAGAATCTCCCGGGTCGACCAATTGTGGCAGGCAATAGCTCCTTAACCGAACCTTTATCAGAATTTCTAACTAAACATCTAAAACCATTATTGAGATGGGTAAGATCCAGAATTCAAGACACCACAGAATTCTTAGGGATTATAAATGAAATGTAAATTGAGGATCATTGGTTGCTATGCACATTAGATGTTTGTGCATTATATACCAATATACCACATTGGGCCGGATTTGATGCCATTGAATACTGGTTACAAAAATCTGAGCTATACAAACACTTTCCTCATATGTTTGACTGAACACGTTCTCACCAAAAATGTTTTCTTCTATGGTCAACAATGTTATCTCCAAATATGGGGTACTGCAATGGGTGCATCGTTTGCTCCCATATATGCAGATGTATATATGGCATACATAGAAGAACAAATTATCTATGATGTTACACACAACATTTACTTGGGGGAAATTGATATATGGTGTAGATATCTGGATGATTGCTGGATGGTGTGGAGGTCTGATGTTGAATACTTGATGGAATTTGTGGAGTATCTCAATGACAATAAGTGGGGCCTACAATTTACCATCAATTATCACTCATACAAAATCACATATTTGGATGTATTGATAACCAGGAATGATGACAACACTCTTTGTACTGAAGTATTTAGAAAATACCCAGAATATAACACCCTACTCCACGCATCCAGCTTTCATCCAGCCCATATCACTAAAAATATCCCCAAGTCTCAATTTACTAGGATGAGATGTATTTGTTCAGACGAACATACCTTTGAATTCTTTCGCAAAGATTTGTCTCATAGGTTTCAAGAAAGAGGTTACAGCATGGGTTATGTACACACGGCAAGCAATTATGATGCAAATTTAGATAGAGAGGACCTTCTCAAATACAAACAAAAATCACAACACATAAATAACACTTTACGGTTCATTACCACATATGGTAGGAATACCAACAGAGTCATTGATGCCATCAGACAACATTGGAACATTCTCTTAGCTGACAATTTTTTGTCACAACATTTATCTGACACCTGCAGGTTCTCATTCAGGAAAGGGAAAAATCTTGGATCTTATTTCAGCCATTACAAACATCAGCATGATTCCATCAATCACAATATGATCCAAACTTCCATTTCTGGAGACAAGTTAGTTGGCTGTATGCCATTTGGCCACTGCAGCCATTGTAAATTTGGTGAAAACTAAACAATTTTCTAGTAGTAATTGTGGAAACATATTTGATATCAAGTTTTTTGCAAACTGCAGCACATATTGGATCATATATATATGGCTTCCTGTAGCTGCCATGCATTTTTCATAGGACAGACATCTAGAACCCTCAGATTACGCATTTCTGAACTCCTCAGTGATGTTAAATGTAAAAGAATAAGCAATGCCCTTTATAAACACACTCTAAAACATACCACAGCAACATTTCATTTTACCATTATTGATAAAATAGTAGGTGACAGATCCAACAAATCTGGATGGCATAGTAAATTAAATGCAAAAGAGAAAAAAATGGATTGTGAAATTAGGTGGACTGTTCCAGCCTGGTCTTAAGGAATATTTATGATCTGAAACATTCATGAATATTCATGGGCTCACCAATGAAATCTCATGATTAATTATTTGTAAATGTATATAAGAACTTCAAGATGCTTTTGTAAACCAACACTGATGAAGGCTAGGTTAATGCCATAGCCGAAACCGGTCTGTTATTTCTTGTTTGTTATTTTTACTAATTAAATTAGTTACACAGCTCACAGTTGCTGGCTTTTGTTTTTTGGTCGACTGCAAAACCACCAAGTATAAGAACAAGACAACAATGGGGGTGGGGTGGGAAACTATTATTAGCCACTAAATGAAAGTTTTAAATAGATAAATGAGCAAGGAGACTCTAGAGAATGCTTTTAACTGCAAACAAATCAGTTATATGATACCTGACTAGAACACAGAAACCTCAAAAAATCAAAAATGCACAGAAAAGCATGGATAGAGCATTCACAAACAGAAAATACAACTCTCAGTATGAAAAAGCAGTTTACAGTTAACTAATTCAGTAAACATGCAATTAGGGTAACGAAGCAGTATCTAGCAATGAAAACTACAGTTAAAACAGTATAAAACAGTACATAAATGCAGTGAAACAGTAAAAAAAGCTTTATAACAGTGCAAAATGTAGTAGATTAACTGCATAGCACAATTATAAGTGTTATATAAGTGCAATTCAATGAAATAAGTGGAAGAAATAACATACTGCTCTTGGAATCTGAAGGAATTTCTGTTTAGTCTCAGTAATGAATCACAGTTCACATCCTGGTAAGTACAAGCACAGCCTTTTACAGACACAGAGTTTATTTACCAGACAGGATGGCAGAGTCAAGGGGATCGAATTACCACTCAGTCCTAGTAGACCCTGCTATTATCCAACCACTCATGCTACAGAAGGTCAGAAAACCCTGTTACTCTCAATAATAATGAAGACAACAGACTATCAGCAGAAAATGGCTGCCAGAAACACAGGAAACGCAACAAACAAAACTACCAGGCCTGGACAACAGCAGGCCTCTATCAAGATTATGCCACCTGAGCAGAACACAGAAACCTCACGATAAATGCATAGAAAGAGCACTCACAAAGAGAAAATACAAGTCTCAGTATGAAAAAACAGTTTACAGTTTAGTAATTAAATAAAAATGCAATTATAGTAATTCAGTAAACATGCAATTAGAGTAATGAAACAGTATCTAGCAATGAAAAATACAGTTAAAACAGTATAAAACAGAACATAAATGCAGTGAAACAGTAAAAAAAAGCTTTGCAACACTGCAAAATGTAGTAGATTAACTGTATAGCACAATTATAAAGCGTTCACAGTAAGACGTTGTCCTGTTCGATTCTCAGCTAGAACGTCTTCTGTGTGGAGACATGCGTGAATGGGCGTACCTTTGTTGAAGGTTGTGCGTCAGGGCCAGCAACTCGGCACATAAAAATCTACTGCCATTCATTAGCGGACTGGAGTTCCGCTGTGGCGACCCCTAACCGGGAAAAGCCGAAAGACACATTTGAACTGCGGTGGTGGTGCTGCGGTAGCGTTGTCACCTCACAGTAAGACGTTGTCCTGTTCGATTCTCAGCTAAAGCGTTTTCTGTGTGGAGACATTCGTGAATGGGTGTACCTTCTTTGAAGGTTGTGTGTCAGGGCTGGCAACTCGGTATGTAAAAATCTGCTGCCAATCATTAGCGGACCGGAGTTCCGCTGTGGCGACCCCTAACCGGGAAAAGCTGAAAGATACAACAACAACAGAAGTGCAATTCAATGAAATAAGTGTAAGAAATAACTTATCCTGCTCTTGGAATCGTAAGGAATTTCTGTTTAGTCTCAGTAATGAATCACAATCCACCCATCCTAGTTCAGTTTCTGTTTTCTATCATCCTAACTGGCATAACCACCCTAATACTGTCCTTAACCTAACCCAAAATCTTATCTTTTCTTAACCCATACTCTTTAACTATCAGCAATTCTATACTAAATTGCTTACTACCTTCTGTTCTTTCTTCCCTATATACATGCCACTGTTTTATATCTTCCACCTATCCCCCTTCTGCTCTCCTCTCTATTTTGCTTTCCTCTCCTGTCTCATCCCTGTCCTACATAAACTTTTGTGAGAATTATATTATCTAATGTATATATAAAAGTGTGCTCTATCCATTATTGTTAATATTATACTATCCATAATGTACTTTATTTGGCTATGTATCAAATTTTTGTAAGCACTGTACTTATGTAATTTTGTACCTTACTTGGTTTATGTATTAAACTTTTGTAATTTTGTGCCAGCGTAATTTTGCTATTGTCTCTGGAGCTTTTCTCCTTGGGCTTCCTCTGAAAATGAGCCTATGCCCAGTCAGACTTTCCAGGTAAACAAATGCAAAATAAATAAATAAATAAATAAGAGAGATAACAATGCTCACTTAACTTTGTGTTTAAGCTAAATGTTTGTAAGCCTTTTGTTGTAACTAACGAGAACAGAAGCTGTCTGTGCTGTATTGCAGGATGAGCTTGAAAATGGTCCATCAGGATCAGTGCTCTATCCTGGTTTACAAATTAAAGATAAAATAAACTCATGGTAGTGCATTCCAGCTGAGATGCTGCTTTCAAATTCTGTTTTCTAATACCAGTAGTTTGTTAAGCTTTTCCTCAATAGAATCATTCTGAATGGTTGTAAGCGTGTTCTTCATATTGATCACTGCTGCAGTAGCTTTAGCTATAGGGGTTATATCCTACCAAGGCTATAATGGCTGCCCAGTTTCCAAAGCTTCAGGGCACTTTCCATGTGTTGGAACAGTCAAACAGCTTGAGCTAAATTAACTAAAAGACACAAAGCCCTTAAGAGCTTTACTGGCGCTGAAGAATACCCTCCTGTGAGGCTTTTGAAGATCAACAATTGGCTTGTGCTTTTCTTTGTTGTGCAGATAATTTCCCTTTGGGGAAAAACTTCCATTTTCTTAAATATTGTTAATGCTTTATTTCTTTCTTCATCAGGAAAGTTATTTAAAGCTGTCTTGAGACTGTAATTTTTTTTAAATGGATCACTTGTTTCTTCCTGTTAGTTTGCAAGTAATGTAAACTAACTGAAAACATATTTTCTGTTGGGAAATTGTGTTTATTTTTCCATTGTGGGGCTGCCATAGTATTTTAAAGTGCTTTTTACTTTGTTTTTTCTTTCAAAAAAGTATTTTTGTGGACTGTTAGCTTTATTGGCATTTGCTACTTGTATTCCCTGGGAAAGAGGCGCCATTTTTTGCTTGACCATGGAAAAGACTAACAGGCCCATGGTTGGTCCTTTTTACAAGCTACAGAAAGAAAAAAGTTAAGGAAACAACCTTTGCCACCACAGAAGGCTAGCAATTTACCTCAGGTGCAGGTAGGTGACTCTGCTGTGTCTGTTTTTTGTATCTCAAGCCACTTATCTTTTACCCCAGATCCCCTGGTGTAGCACTTACAGCCACTATAGCCCAGGGTTTAGCCAAGTCCCCTGACTTTTGGAGTCTCCTCAGTGGGCAAAGAAGAGCCACTCTTGTCAATCCTGGGAGAGAGAACAGGGGAGGTTTCTCTGCTGGTCAGAATGCTGTGCCCATCCCTGGGGTGGCAACTGCTGCCGTTATTAACACTGTTGGTCCCATTATTCCTGTCAAAAAAAAACAGAAAACCAAGCATGTGTCTACCCCTCCTCAAATTTCTTTGGACAGAAGTAGTTTGCTGGGACTGGCTCAGGGTTTAATTCAGGCTATTGATCCTTCTTGTGAAGTATTTTCTGTTAAAAGAAAGAGGGACTTCTGTTTTCCTGAAGAGATTCAGTATTCGGAATCTGAACAAGAAGATGTTGGGATGGATTCAGAGTTTCTCCTCAGATTTCTGATTGAAACTCAGAGGATATCTCAATTTCTGATTATCTGGGATTTTTCTTTCTCTGAGACTATTTCTAGAATGTCCCAGTTTTTTCAGTGAGAGAGTACTGAGGTTTCTCAGTCCCTCAGAAAATACTATGAGTTGTTACAGAAGGATTTTCCATAACCTAAACCCATTCCTCCTATCTTGTCTGCTTTAAAGGATATGTGTCTTACTGCCTCCGATTTTCCTGATAGACAGCTGTCCCTAAAAAAAGCAGATAGGATGTATAAAGATCTTCAGTCGTTTAAATATTTATACACTATTCCCAAAACTAACCCAGGAGATATAGTCTTAGTTGAGTCCACTGCTACTAAGCACTTAGTTAATTCAAATCTTTCTCTATCTAATAAGGATGGGAAAAATACATACTTTTATAAAGCAGTATAAGCTTGATTCTCTCTCTAGATGTACATCAAGCTTTGCTAGGACATTCTACAGGACTCCCAGACCCTTCTCCTTGTACCTCCCAAATATAGTTATCAGTGGTAATCTACCCATATAGCTAAGGCCATTGCAACAGTGATCAATATGTAGAGTATAGTGCAATTGTGTATGCTGAACTTACAATAACAGTAGACATTTGAATGATCATTGCAGCAGTAGCCACTCCCTCTCCCAATCCCCATTGCTTTTTGGTGTGTTTTTTTATGTCAGGGTATAGACATTTATTTTTTGTTGTTCCTAGCATTGTGTGTGCTTTCAGGGCTCTCTCTGCTGTCAGAAAACCTCTGAAAGGATTTGCACCCAAACTTGTCTTTAAGTCTGCTAGGCTCGAGCTGTTTGACAGTTTGGGTGCATGGAAGGTGTCCTGAAGCTTTGGAAGCTGGCAGACCATTATATCCTTGGAAGGCTATAACCCATAGAGCAAAGGCTCCTACAGCAGTGATCATTCATACATCTACTGGTAGGGTAACTTCAAATTATACAACTGTACTTTACTGATGCGACTTGGTGGCTTTCTGCAGTCATCCTGCATGACTGGTGTTTGTGTTTTAATCACAATCATCAGAAAAACAGCTATATAATTTACAGTATTATGGAAACATCTATACGTGCAACAAATGTGACCCAGACTGAGTTCTTATTGTGTACTCATTCAGGATTCACTCATCTAATTATTAAATTTTCAACATCTTGACTCCCTCTTCTAAGAATCATCAGATGACCATTTTGTGCCATTGTATTTATTCACACACAATCTAAATACACATACTCACTAAATTGGGGCAATTGGTACAGAGGATTAAGGTTTTGACCACAGTTCCTCTGGTTCACAGTTTAATACCTGAACTCTCATTTGTTAACTATGTGACTTTGATCAGATCGCTTGACCAGACATTGCTCATGAAAAGGAACTGAATGCACAGTGGGCCTACCTGGTTAACAAATGAGTATTATTATCTTCCTGGTCACTGAAGTAGTGACCTAGTTAATTAGTGATTAGAACACTATGGTTCTTTCTCAAATAGGTTGACTGACTATGTGATAGAGCACTGTTGGCAACAAATAACATAAGCCATTTGACTCCATAGGCATTTGCTACCATTTTTTTCAGTATGTACATGAGTTACTGGCATTATACATTTCTGCTCATAATGCTGCCATCAGCATGCATGGGTAATTGGATGCTGTTTACTTTGTTTGGTGCAGTGCATGCATCCAACATGATGTCATTTGACCTTTTCCAGACGCCTAGTAAATACAAGCAGAAGACGCTTTAACAAAGCTCTGCAGAACATACTAGGTTTTGTTTCAGTTATAGTATAGATGCATATATTTGTTTGGCTGTATGTGTAGTTTGTGGTATCACTACAAGTAGACAAGGTGAAATTCCACTAAGATCCATAGCCCAAACCACAAGATGCTAAGGAACACAATTCCGATCACTATTTCACATAGGAAATCATTGACATAGTGATTTCTAAGAGTGTTCTGGCTTTAATTCCCTTCTTTTGGGAGATTTCTCCCTTCTTTTAGTTGATGTGACCATAGAATTTGTATATATAAGTATGGGGGTGGGGGGAAAGACCCCTGAAAAAAAATTATGCTTCACTTTTTACTCTTCCGAATTGTGGGTGTTAGATTTCACCATGTTCTGGGTTTTGTGATTCAGTGTTTTATGGCAGAACTGCAATTTGTTTGAGTTTTCTGCAGGATAATTAACCTGCTCTCATTCCAAGCACGTTCTCTCTTATATATACATTATGTTTGGTTATCTGCCTTTATAGCTGTAGTTCATACTATGGATTTTTTCTGATTGTGTGTTATCAATATTATACATTGTTTTCAACATCTACTAGTGGTCTCCATTAGAAAGGGAATTAATTGGTGAATCCAGCTGGACCACACAGTCAGCAGAAAATAAAATTAATAGTTATCAGAAAAGTTGCTGGCAATATTTAATTCTTAGGCATTAGTTTTATTTCAGATTTACTAGGTAGTTTTACTGAGCTCATAATACATTTTCAGGTGACTCTTCATTAGGGATTACTCCAGATCAAAGCACTATCTGCACTTCTCATTTAGAGAATGTGAACTCTCCCACTAATGGTATCCATTGATGTCGTTTTGGATACAGTTGGCCGGATACTGGACGCATGTTATGGATGTAAAAACAATGTTTCCCACCATTCTTTAGTATGATATTGAGTCATTCAGAATAATTTATGGGGTGATCTCTATTTTAAGTGCCATAATCTACTCTTATAGTATGATGTGTTAACACAGTGAGTTTGCCTGTCGAAAGCACTGACACAAAAATGAAACAGAGGAGTTTTAATAATGTGCTACACTTAACCTGGGATTAGCAGGCATTTCCTGATGAATGCATGTAATGCAGTGCCAGCTCATTTCCAAAACATTGCAAACATGCTTGCTGTCTGGGCATTTCAATAGTATGAAGAATGGATTTTGAATACAAAACTAATGGCTCACTTTCTAAATGTTTATGGAAGTAGCTTGAGCATGAATTTAGTTATAGCAATCATAAAGAGGTAGCTGTCACTTTTTCATGTCTAAAAATTTTTTTTTTAAACAAGAAACATCTTTATTAAATTATCACTTATGACATAGGCAATCCTACACGTATGCAAATAACAAACCATATTGACACAATCCTAGTTGCAAGAATTTTACATCACAAACAATATTGACATAATTCTACCTGCAAACATTATACATCACATATAATCTACCCAATCATTGTCAGTCAGATATTACATAGCTCATTCATATCCTGCCTTCTTTTACACTTCATTCCTCACCTGTATGTATTGTTCCCACAATTCCCATTTTCCTATGTAATTTGCTTTTACCCTTTGCTAAAAATCTCAGTTCCAGTTGTTTTATATCTGTTATTATATTCACTACTTCTAGTACAGTTGTTTTAGATGTTGATTTCCATTTTCTAGTAATTGCTTTTTTTGGCAGCCGCCATAATTAGACTCAACAAGGCCTCACTATGTCTAGGCAATTCCAATTCTGTATCATAGCTCAGAAAAATCATTTCCCTAGTTACACCAATTTGCTCACCCAGTATCTCTGGCAGAGTAGACTGTAGGGAATCTTTAAAGTCTGCCAACTCATTATATTCCCAGAAAATATGTTCCCAATTACCTCTTTCTTCCCAGTCACACCTCCAGCATTTGCTGTCTACTTGAGGAAAAATTCTCTGGAATCTACATTGGGTATAAAAATATCTATGTAAACATTTCCAAGCAAAAATCCTAAATCTTCTAGATTTCGCTGCATATTTGAGAGACATACACATTTGTCCCCATTGTTTCTCTGTGAATCCTTTCTAACCTCCTCTGATTGATTCTTATTGTTATCATGTAATATTTTATATGCTCTACTAATTATTCCATTTTTAACAGCAGCTTCTTTTCTAGGTTCTACTAAAAATCTAATAGTGCTGGTTGTTCGTTTAGGACTCCCCCTATTTCTTTCTATATGCCTATACTCTGATATCAGTCTTTGATAGGGAAGGCAATCTTTAACCTGCAGTCCAAATAAATTCTTGGTGTCTTCCCATTTTGTTACCTTTCCCTGTCTAGTTATTTGCTCTGAATACCTTGGTTCCTTTGACAGTTTTCTCTAATAAATTCCATCCCCCTCTTTCCTATTGTCTGTATCCCTAATTGCAGTCATCCCTGTTAGCAGAATCTTCTATCCCCGTTGCCGTGTTGGTTTAGTTCTAAGAATACTTTCTGCTACTTTATGAATATAATATTCTGTATGATGATTACTATTCTCCTTAAAAGTCTGCATCCAAAATTCAAGTCTCTCCTTGTTTCTTGAGCTCCCTCCTGTTTCATCATTATCTCTTTCTACTTTGAATCATAGGTTTCTGCCTGTGCTATGTATAGGAGCCTGAACTGCGTAGCACTGAAATACCCCTTCAAACTGGGAAATCCCAACCTGCCTTGTTCCATTGGAAGAATCAGCTATTGCCATCTTCCCCTCCCAGATAAAATCTTTCAGCTCTTTATTAATTGCTACTCATAACTTCTCCCTTGGTTAATAAAAATATGCCTGACCTATGTGTAAGACTAAAGGGACTAAAACATTTTTAACTGCTTGTATCTTACTATTCATATCCATATAACCATCATTACTTCTCAACTGTACAGATTTTTGCAGAATGTCTAGATTTTGCCTCATGTTTTTGGTCTGTTTTTCATAAAATTGTGGTTTTCTGGCAAATTAGTGGCCAATCATTAAATATTGAATTTAGAAAATAATGACAGACATTTGAGTTTCAGACTTCATATCCTTCAGAAAAAATATGTAATGCAAAACATGTTATTCCATCAACGTTCTAGGTTTGTAAGAGCAATCTTTAAAAAATGTCCCTATTTTTTGGCCTTTGTTCCACTTTTATTTATGGCTTTCTCCATATTTATTGCTCTAAGAGGTTGAGAGGTATGTGCTTCCAGTTTCTCAATTTTTGTATTATCTTTTGTTTAGTCTCTTCCCACATATCCTTAGCTGCCACAATATAATCATTTTTTAATCCATACTTCTTTTTCTTTCGGCTGCTCCCATTAGGGGTCACCACAGCGGATCATCTATTTCTATTTTTCCCCAGTCTTCTGCATCTTGCTCTGTCATACCAACCACTTGCATGTCCTCTGTCACCACATCCATAAACCTTATCTTAGGTCTTTCTCTTTTCCTCTTACCTGGCAGCTCCATTCTTAGCACCCTTCTCCCAATATACCCAGTATCCCTCCTCAGCACATGTCCAAACCAATGCAATCTCGCCTCTCTGGCTTTGTCCCCAAACTGTCCAACCTGAGCTGACCCTCTAATATACTTATTTCTAATTCTGTCCATCCTCATCACACCCAATGCAAATCTTAACATCTTTAACTCTGCCACCTCCAGCTCTGACTCCTTTCTTTTTGTCATTGCCACTGGCTCCAGCCCATATGAAATAGCTGGTCTCACTACCATCTTGTAGTCCTTCTTTTTCACACTTACTGGTACCCATCTGTCACAAATCACTTCAGACACACTTCTCCACCCACTCCACCCTGCCTACACTCTTTTCTTCATCTCTTTCCTACTCTCACCATAACACTGAACTGTTGATCCAAAGTATACAAATACAGCCAGCTTTTCTTGACTACCATACCAATTATATCATAGAATTTCTATTTCCCTTATTTTCTTTGCCAGTGATTCTAAATATAATGCAAATAACAAAGGGGAAAGAGGACACCCTGCCTAGTTCCTTTGCTCAAGCAGAAATTATCAAAGAGAAAACCACCTACTTTCATTTTTGCCTCCAATCATATATCCTCCTAATCAACTTTACAGTTTTATCAGGAAATGCAAATGCTTCCATTGCCCTGCTCATAAAGTCCCAGTTTACTCTGTCACATGTTTTATCTGGATCAAGACCCACCAACAACAGTGACTTGTTCTTACATTCTGTTTCCCTCTGGGTCATCAATGTTCTGTTATTGTTGTAAAATGTTTGCCTCTCTTCCACAAAATGACACTGATTCATATCTATCAATTTTGGCATCAATTTTGCCTTTCTTTTATCCATTATAGAAATAAACAGTTTATAATCATGAGTAAGAAGCAAAAACACAAAACTGCCACCAAAGCTTTAGAACTCACTTATCTTGCACAACAGATCCAGAATAAAAAGGAAAACACCAGGACATGGAGACGGCTGTAGAATCCAGTATAAAAATCTTTATTCGACATAAGCGCTTTTGTGGGTAACCCCACTTCTTCAGATGTCTAATACATGTATTTTAAAAACAGCTCTTTGTTTAAATATCCTCTTAAGACACATGACTAAAACCAGTCAATACATTGTTCTAGTATGAACAAGCAAATTTAAAACAACATCCTACAAGGTACACACCACACCATTAACTGAACTAGAAATCTGAGTGTGTATGTATACACTTCTAAAAGCCTATTTATCTAGATTCAAATTCCATAACATTTATGTTTACAATCACAAGCACAGAATATATCTGCACACATTTACATTTTCCACTTCTGTTCTTCAAAACACACACAAACCTGTAACAAGAAGTCAGTAATTTATCATACAAACAATTCTACAGCACATCTTGCCAAAAAAGCTGCCTAAGCTTTCACTTAGGACATTTCTATTTACAATCACAAACAAAGAATATATCATAGAATTTACAAAATATTTATAATGCCTCTAGAGGATCTTTTGTTATCTTCCTTTTTATAGGCCACCTAAGCTTGGGGACAGCCCTTTCTGTTGCCTGTGTCATTGTGCTAAAAGATTCTGTGTCTAGAATTATTATCAAAAAACAGTTGCTTGATAGCAGTCTTTGTAAGCTCATGAGTACTATCAAGGTAATCCCTTAATTTCTGTTTAGCATTCTGCAGTTGCTCCTCTTCTTGTTCTTTGAGATTCCTCCTATTCTACTGTACTTTAACATTTGTAAGTCCCTCTAAATAATTCTTGTTACTTCTTAACCATATCTCCCTTTCTATTTCCACCCTATTTTTAAACTCTACTTTAATTTTATCTTACTCCCTAGCTATATTTTTAGAAGAAATTTCTATCTTCTCTAATAGCTCCTGAATAATTTCCGCTACCTATTCCTTAAATTCCTGTCTTTTCAACAGATAGGTGGGAAAGTGCCAGTGTCTCATTTTTATTTCATTACCCTGTGTTTTTATTTTAGTTATTATTGGTGCATGATCTGAAATAGTTATTGAGTGTGGATCAAGGCCTTCAATTAAATGCACATGTTCCTGTGAAATGTAAATTCTGTCTAGCCTAGCCCAGTTTTTGTATCTTAGGGAATAATCTGTAAAATAATTTCAAACTCCAAGTACTGAATTCGCATCTTCCATGTCAAATATTTTTATAAATGTCTTCAAAAGTCTACCCTCCTTTGTTATACTTTCCCTTTTGGGCCCCCCAGATACGTCTTTATAGGATCATAGGAGGTTACTAGGCTAATGGTCCTGGGGCCCTTCCAAGCCTAACCAAGAGTTTATCCCCAAAAAGAAACCTCAGTCAGCACCTGTCACCCCTATCAATGAGAGACACAGGTAGAAACCCTGGGACAAATTTGTGGTTTCCTATCAAGGTTGGGCTTGAAGAGGGTCAGTGAAGTGCTCTGTTTAACGTGTATGGGAAGTCTATTCCAGAGACGGGGCAGCCTCTAGGAGACAAACCTGTCTCTCCAGCAGGTTTTGTTGATGTTGCATATTAGATTCAGGCCTTTTGAGTGGGTAGTGCGTGAGGAGTTAGACTTACAGATATGCAGCATCTCTAGTAGGGAAGGGTTCGAGATTGCCTTGTAGGTGTGACACAAATCACCCCAGAGCAATCTGTATGATACCAAGTAGAGTGATAGTGATTTGAGCCTGTCTGCATAGGACAGGTGTTGGAGGCCATGGATTCTCTTTGTGAGGTATTTCAGTGGCCTTTCCAGTTGGTGCAGATGTTTGGAGAGGTACATCCCAAATGGAGCATTATACTCAATTATTGGTCTAATGAGGTTGGAGTATAGAAAGGTAATAACCTCATTTTTTTCTGGATGCAATCTCTTTACTTATGAGATGAACCAAATAAAAGACTTTTCTGACCACTGCCGCTACACGATGGTCAAATGTGAGGTTATCTCTCACCACAGGTTGTGTGCTTAGGGGGTTGCCGTTGATGTGGTAATCAATAGGGGTTGTGTTTTTGCTGAATGGTATGATGATACATTCTTTTGCATTTAGCTTGAGGCCATGACTTTGACACCAGTCATTAGTTGCTGTGAGACCCTCTTGCAGTATGTTAACATCATTTGTGGAGTCAGTGACAGCACCCAATTTACAATCATCTGCAAACTTGGTCAGCAACTGGCCCTTTGTCTTTGCCTGGACCTCTGAGAAATAGATGCCAAACAGTAAGGGTCCCAGAAAAGATCCCTGGGGAACTCCACTTGTGACAGGTCTGCTATTGGAGGTGGAGGTGCCTATTTTAACTTTGAGGGTCCTGCCAGTGAGCCAGTTGGCCACCCACCTGATGAGATAGGGACGATGCCTGAGTGGAGGATTGTGTCAAAGGCCTTGGCCAAGTCAAGGTAAGCTGTATGTACTGACTTTCCCCTCATCCAGGGCCTTGGTGACAGTCTCAAAGAAGTCAACCAGGTTCAACAGGCAAGATCTGCCCTTGACAAATCTGAACTGGGTGGGGTCAACTGCTTGGAGATTGCCTATGTCCTTGTTTATGAGATCCATAATAATATGGTCCATGGCTTTACAGATCAGACTTGTCAAGCTAATGGGGCAATAGTTTCCAAGGTCAGTAGTGGCACCACCTTTGTGCAAGGGGATGACAATGACAGTTCTCCACTCTGCTGGAATGAAGCCAGTAGTTAGGCTGTGGGTTGAATAGAGTGCTCAGTGGAGAATCCAGTTCTTGCTGCAGATGATGCAGAATACATTCTGGGATACTATCAGGTCCCATGGAAGCTGTGTTCTTTGCCTTGGATAGGGCCTGTAACACTTGCTCTATGGAGATGTGAGGCGTGGAACAAGTATCAGGGATGTCAAAAGGGCCTTGGGGCCATCGGGGGTGAAGTTTGCACTGAACCTATCTGCTAGCAGTATGGCTAAGTCAACAAGATCAGTGTAAGTGATACTGTTAAGTACTAATTCGGAACAAACTGGGCTGTGCCGTGGAGGTTCCTAACATAACTGAAGAAGACTTTATGGTTTTGCTTTGTTATGGAGGCTAGTTTCAATTCATAATTTGCCTTGGATGTTTTCACTAGGCTCTAATTTGTTTGTTGAGGCTAATGAGGGAGTTTTTCCAGTTTGGAATTTGTTCCCTTTTAGCCTTGGACAACAGTTTCTTCCTTTTGTTGTAAAGCCTGTGTTTCCTTATGGGGCAGGTTTTAGTTCTGCTGGGTATGGCTGAATCCATGCATTTGTACAGATGCTTGTATACTACATTGGCGTACTGTTCAGCATAGTTGTCTGCATCTTCTGAGGGGAGTGGTAGTGTGAAGCCACAGATACCCTCCCTTAGGAGGTTGTAGTCAGCTTTTGAGACATTTTTAGCTTGATTATGGCTGGGTTATGGTTGGGTGGGAGAGAATCGAATGATACAGTCCAATGACCTGATCTTACCAGGAAAGATCATACTATGGGAATGGTGCATCGATCACCCAAGTTGGTAAGAACCAAGTCCAGAATGTTATCTTCCCTTGTGGGGGGGTGAGACGAGCTGGTCTAGTGCATTAGAAATGATGAAGTCGAGGAATCATTGAGAGAGTGCTTTAGTGCAAGAATAGTTCACCCAGTCTATAGTGGAGTAGTTGAAGTCACCAAGTATCAGGCTGTTAGGGGGTATCTTGATGGAGTCAAGTAGATCCAGGTAAGAGGAGTCAGTGTCCTTAGTCATGAAGGGTGGTCTATAGCTAGCTATAACTTGGATGGGTGTCTTTCAACTGTCAGTTGTACCTGGAGTAGCTCTAGTATGTCATGCTGACAAACCAGTCTGGAGGGGTGCCTGTTCTTAATGAAGATAGAGACACCATCACCTTTAGCCTTCCCAACCTCATTTTGGGTTCAGAATGTGTGGAATGAGGTATAGCCTGGTAAGGCTCTCTCAGCCCTGAACCAAATTTCTGTGACTGCAAAGACATTGGCATCTTCCAGTGCAAGGAGGGCCTCCAGTGAGTGCATTTTCAGGTTAAGACTCCTAGGGTTAAGCAGCATGACCTTCAATTTACTTTTTGGCAGATCTTTTAAATTGGAAGGTTTGTCTTTGGGACATTGCCTAAAAAAGGCACAATGGGGGAGGTGAGAGCCTTGGCCAGGATCTGGAAACCCAGTGGTGACAGCTGAAGGCCATCTCTGGCAAAACATCAAGTCCTGTCGACCATGTCATCCCAGGCAGACAGATACTGGTATCCCGTTGGAATGACACCAGAAACTAAGCCAATTGTTGAAGTCAATCATTTTTTGTTGGCATTGTGGTATCATTCTTGGTGAAGGTAGGATGCTGCTTAGGGCTAGGGGCATGCCTGCCTAGAACACATACTCTGAGAATTCACTCATGCCTCTCTTCATATAGTCCAGGGAGGTTTGTCTCAAGTCATTTACACCAAAATGTAGAATGACAGAGTCATACTTGTACTTGTTGTGCAGATACTTAAGTGCTTGCATGATGTGGTGTTTTCCGGCACCAAACAGACAACTGACTGTGACCTTCTCCTTGTTGAGCCTGGTGAAGGGGACATCAGTGTGTCTCACAACTGAGTCACCAATGGCTAGTGTGTTTGGTTTATTGTTATGTTTTGTGGGCTGTGATGGTTTATTGCTTTGCCTTATGGGCTGTGTTTGTGAGACACTGGTGTGTTGTCTGCTGTGTCTGATGTGTTTGGTGTTGTGTATGGAATGTTTATGAGTGTGTTTTGGAGGTCTTTGCTGTTTAGTAAGTTTTTATTGAGGACCTTTGCATAGGTGTGTGTGTTGTGCTTGGCTGTGTGATGTGAGTGGTGTGGTGTTTGTGCTGGCAATCTCCACTTTGTCAGGATTACTGACTGTGATGAGAGAGAGCATGGACTCCAAGTTACTGATGTGCATGCATTTCTTGCAGGTGGAAGACTTATGTGCTAGGAGAAGAGGGTTGTCAGTAAACATAAGACCATTGCTACACTGTCTCAGTATGCCCATGTTGACCAGGTTGCCAAGAGAAAGTGATGGGAATCGTCCATAGTGTTCCGAATGCTTGGATGGACTTATGGAGAGAGGGTTTTGATAAGGGTTTTTTCACAAGAGTGTAGACCACAAGAACCTTCTTAAATGTAAAGTAACTGTCCTGAAGCACAAATGCTAAGACCAAAGCTAAAAATGCTTAGAATAACAGATACATGTAATTAGGCTACTAACAAGCAATAATAAATGCACCGGAATAAAAGCACTTAAACACTTAAGAGCACACAGCAAAAATAAGGTCATAAAGTATGAAGAACACAATTACAGAAAAAGCAGTTGAATAAAGAGTAATTTTTTGTACTGCTGCAAATCAAATTCGAGTCCCCACCTATAAATAATATTCCTTGCTGAAAGCTGATAATTTTCTTAAACTCCATTATAGTAGTTTTAGGTGGAATATAAATACATTCCATTGTAATCTTCCTCCCTTTCCAGTAGCCCCTTAGTATTTCAAATATACCATTATTATCCTTTTTTATCATTTTCTATCACTATTGGAGCTTCTCTTGCAGTTAACATAAGTACTCCTGTTTTCCTCTGTCCCAGGTAATCTGCTGAATAAACAACCTGAAAACCTTTCTTTATCAAATTCACATTTTCAATTCTTTCCAAGTATGTCTCCTGTAACATAAACTGTGCTCTACATTTTTAATATAGTTCACTATTCTTTTTTTGTGTGTTTATCTGTGAGACCATTGACATTTAATGACATTACAGAAAGTATTTTGTATTAAAATATTATTCCCACCTTTTATGTATAACTGTATCTAGTTCCAGCTGTTGTGTGACATGCATATACTGTTTGGCAGGTTGAAATTTTGTACAGTTTTTGTACAGTTGTTTCTTGTCATATCCATTTAAGCCTTTGTCACATCATACATCACTTTTTGTTTTATTGAAAACCATCAAAAACACACCCCAATACCCCCTAAAACCTATTTACTTAATGCTAACACAAAAACTATGTACATATTAAAATATTGAAGTTTTACCCTCATGATAGGAACAAATGTTCCAAACTGGCAGCTACCCTCACAGACTTGAGTTAACCTAAAAGAAAAGTTATCCATGCCAAGACACATGATGCAGCCTGTGCGTCTACAAAGTGCTATCTGGTTTTGTTTTATCTTTATAGCTCTCCCAGCTGGGAAAACACTTGAATATTTCAGAGAACATTATCTCTTAGGCAATTTCTCTTTGTCAGATTGTCTCCATGGAGACATGAGGACCAGATACAGAACTGCTACTAAACATGCATTTATTTGATAGAAAAAAAGCCTTACGATATTCAATATTTTTTTCATTTACTTGCATTCTCTTAAAACTTGTTATTAGATCAAACAAAGGTCCTTAATCCAATCATTCCCCCATGTAAGAATAAGAAAAAGCACATTATTTTTTCCTTTTGTCATCCTCTTTTAACCAGACTTTTCTTCTTTTTTTTTACATTGCAGTGCCCATACCTCTCAAAACTGAATAAGAAGAAAGAGAGAAGAAGGGAGGGAGAAAGAAAAAAAGAAAAACATTGGAGCACCTGTCCACAATAGTGTCCCCATTACACTCAAAACAATTGAGAAAACTTCACTCCATAGCATGCAAAGAAAATCATGCACTTTAAAAATAGTAGTGTTAAGAAAAAATTGTTTTACTTACAGTAAACTTTCTCCCTACTTCCCCTTCCACAAGTATTTTTCAGAACATTAATGGCATGAAGTAGGGCATATGCTTTAAAGTCCACCACAAGTCAAACAAAGTCCAAAAAGCCCAATATCTCAGAATTTCTAGTTCTATCATATTTCATGAATATAATTATTGCTTTGTAATCTCACATTTGTCACTTTCCAAGTTACTGATTTTATTCTTGTTCATCTCCATTTCCCAAATCCTGTCTCTCCTTCATTTTCAATGTACTATCGATTATTCTAGTAAACTCCTGTGCTCCCTTCCTTCTCTTCAGCATTTTCCATTGAAACATTGCGAATGTGTCACTGGCACAGTCTCTTGGTGGTCTTTATTACCAGAAAAACAAGAAGTAGAATCTCCTTCTCTTTCACAGCTCACTTTTTGTTTGACAAAAGTTTGTATTTCCTCCTTAGTATGTGCTTCATCAAAAAATGATTTTGTCCTTCCAGGGAAGAATAATTCGAAGGAAGCTGGGTATAGCAGTTTGAATCTCATATCTGCTTCTTGACATTCCATGAATAATGGAATAAATTTACTTCTCTTCTGCCTGGTGTACAGTGAGTAATAACCCTCCACAAACATTCTTCTGTCTCCCACTATTAGTACTTTGTCCTTCTGCCACAGTTTTGTCAGAATCAACTCATTCTGCTTGTAGGATTGCATTGTTACTATTAAAGGTCTAGATTGCTTTGTCATAGCCAGGTTTTGAGCATACGCACGATGTGCTCTTTTAATTAACAACTCCTGCTGTGGAATACCAGTCCCGTTGCTTATTTGAGCTTTCATGAAATAAATACAGTCTGTTCCTTCCAGCTTTGCTGGTACAGCTGGAAATCTCAGGTTTTCCTTATGTGCTCTGTTGTCTAATTCTATTATTTTTTGAATCACCTCTTCTTGAACAGTCTCATATTCAGCCAGCATTTTCTTCATTTCGACCTGTGATTTTTTTCAGTTTTATCACCTCATCTGAATATCTGTTTAAAGCTTCTTCCATTTTTCCAGTCTTTTGTTATTTCAGTTGATATACTCCAGCAGTGTTTTGTTTATTTTAACCTGGTCTGTATGCAGTTGTCTTATGCTTTCCTTTAGGTTACTGGAAGTCATGTCTGGAACTTGTACTGCTTTTTGCTGAACTGCTGCCATACTTTTCTCAGTCAGTGTTTTTCCTCACTTTTTGTAGTTGATTTTCTTTCAGGTCCTCTATATTTCTTTTTTCCTGGCATTCAGGCAGTGCACATACTAGCCAGTTACTGACATTTATCCAATAACACAAAAGTCCACTGGCCTTCTCTGCTGAGTGTCTGTTTTCACACCAGGAGAGCTAGAATTAAGCTGTTACTCATTGTGCAGCCATCTTGGATGTCCTCGAGGTAGCTGTCACTTTTGAGTTATTTCTCAAATTAAAGAACAACAATGCAACATTATCTTTTTAAGAATCTATGGCTGAAACAGGATAATTATTTGCTTCAGAAACCTAATTATAAATAATCTTCCAGATGCATGAGTTTACCTATCAAATGCAACACATTTATGATGCTGTTCACACATTTAACTCCCTAAAATCACCTTTAGCATATAGAAACAGATGTTATTCGCAGTCAAATATTATTTGGTTGTAACAGTGTCTATTATTTTAAACATATTTCCATTTAGCAAGGGGTGTAAACTTTACCAAAAAATTTCACTACAGATCAAGCTTTAAATATTGTCCAACAGAATACCACTAAATATCAAGCTTCTGTTGCATGCTTATCATGTGCATTAGAATCTGTTGCACATTTTGACACACATCTGAGCCATGAAAGAAAATCCATTAGGGATACTGTAACAGTTCTGAAACAGACACTTGCAAAAAGGTAAGCTAACTTAATTTTATGCATAGTAAAGCATTTTTACCATGTGTACTATATTTCTAGAAATTACTCAACATGATTTAATATAACTATATCCATATTTTCTAGGCAAGAAAGATCAGATGTGGTCTAAGTAAGCTTTTATGGATAAGAACAGTATATCTTTTCTAGTGTACCAACCACATAAATACATGAACAAATTGACACCAAAATACAAAATAACCAGTACAACAAAATCACAAGATGTATGTAACTGTTCGTAAGAAATACAAATCTAAAACACCTGTGTAATTCAGACAACAAGCCATTGTACTTAGGAAAAAGGCCTTGGGTGGTATTCTTAGTCAGTAGCGCAAATGTGATAGGGAATTAGGGGGAAGTGCAGACAGGTGCAGCTAAGTTGCGATTCATAGAGGCTGATTACATGAATTTGCTGTATCTCCATATGTAGATATGCAAATTAGATAATAATGACAAGTGAAGTAAATGTTCTTATGCTAATTAAGACTGTTTTATACCAACTGCAATTCATAGTCAGTTTTTCCAGCTTTCCCACGCTTGTCACAGATGTGGAATAAAAAGGGAAGACTTGAAAGTATCAGAGTTGCAGTTAGCAAAAATGCTATCTCTTGCGGTGAGTTTTGCTATTTCTAGGTCAATGTTGCTAGTCTTGGCTGGGCCCAAACCGCTTGCACCCAGTTGTTCTCACCCTCCAAGAAGGTAGAAATATATGCAAAGGATTACTCATTATAACTTAGATACTCAGGAAATTCTTGATAGGTTTAAAGTGGACAAGGCCATTATAAAGGTCTTAGTGAGCATGTTTGACCCTCATATGGGCTGTAGAGGAATGCCTGCATTACACAGACCTTCCTCAGACAGTCTGAGGACACCTTGGGGATCTCACAGGCTTCTGCTTCAAGGATACCGAGGAAGTTCCTGGATGTAGTCTTAGCACATGTGCATTAGTACATCTATTTCATAAGTTGGTACTAGGCTATTGGCCCTAGGGCCTATACAAGCCTAGCCATAACAATTCCCTGGCTATTTCTTCCCACACTATTTAATTCCCTGGACCCCTGTCTAGCAGGGTGACTGCCATGATCCTCAGGGCGAATTTTCTTTCTCCCATCCAATCATCAAGGTTCCTTTTGAAGAGGGCCAAAGAGGCACTCTGCTTGACATGTATGGGCAATCTATTCTAGAGTCTGGGGAGTCTCTGGGTCAGGAACCTATCCCTCCAGCATGTTTTGTTTATTGTGATGACAAGGTTTAGATCCCTGGAGCGTGTGGCTCTGAGGGATTGGGATTTCTTTAAGTGTAACATGTCCAACAGCTCTGGGTTTGACATGGCCTTGTATGTTAAGCAGAGATCGCCTCGGAGTAGACGATATGCGACAGAGTATAGCTGGAGTTTTTTAAGGCGGTCTGCATAGGGCATCAGCTTTAGGCCTGTGATTCTTTTAGTGACGTATTTCTGCGGCCTTTCCAGTTGTTGCAGATGTCTTGAGAATTACATACCAAATGGGGCGTTGTATTCTATAATGGGTCTAATGAGGGATGAGTACAGTGGGACAATTACCTCCTTTTTTCTGGATGAAAAGCCCTTAGCGATGAGGTGTGCCACATAGAAGGATTTCCTGACTGTTGTGGCGATGTGGTTATTGAAGGTGAGACCACTGTCCACCTGTGTCCCTAAGTCTCTTATCACACTTTCAGTGTTTATTGTACTGCCACTTATGTGGTAATTCACGGGTACATGTTTTGTCCCAAAGGGGATAACTATACATTTCTTGGCATTGAGCTTTCTTGGTGTGACTGCAAGACCAAGCTTGGACTATGAGTGCCTTTATGGGCTGGCACATTTCCCTGAGGTACTCTGTGTGATAGATTGGGCACATGTCACAATTAGGGCCCCTTTTGGTCCACAGGATGAGCAGTACTGTAATAGGAAAGGCTTCCATTCCATCAATTGCCAGGTAGTGTGTGATGCATGGGAGTGTATCACCAATGTCTCTGCTCAACATCCTGGCACTACACATGATTCCCTTATCTGGGATATTAGTTCAATTTACCACCTCTTCCTGCATATAATTTAAATCACAGTAGCTCTAGATCAAAGAAGTCATACACCATTCCTGTTGATAGGCATGGTGATGGTGCAACAGATGTGGAGGATGAGCTACCATAAGAACTGTAAGGTGAATTAGTCCTCCTGTTAGTGACCTGACATTTCTATGTGACCGTCACCTTTATCTGGAACATGAGGTTT
Organism: Protopterus annectens; assembly: GCF_019279795.1. Classification (NCBI taxonomy): domain Eukaryota; kingdom Metazoa; phylum Chordata; order Ceratodontiformes; family Protopteridae; genus Protopterus; species Protopterus annectens. Next base: position 1,564,863,812 of record NC_056732.1, read on the forward strand.
TCATAGATATAGATGACCAGTGACATGGCCTATGAGGAATGTGTTCTGATTGCTCACTGTAAGTGCTGACATTACTGCCTTGTGAGTCAGTGATGCTATCATGTGATCTTCTCCAGTGTGTCCAGACTGTACTCCATCCCCTTCCCCTGGTTACACTGAGTCCGGCTTGACTTTAATATGTCTGAAGCAGTGCACAAATTGAGGTTGTAACTGATGCCTGGTGTGCCACCTTGTTACGCATCAGTGAAACCATAGCATTATCTTGTCTCACAGTCAATTAAAATTACTGTTTGAAACCTTCAAGCATACCCTGTAGAACTCCCATTTCTAGCTGCCTCTGAGTTGCACTGGTTTGAGCACATTTCCTGTTGTTCTGCCAATTCTTTACATATTTCCTGAGGTAGTTCAAAGTAATGTAACTACTTTCCCATACATCTAAGAGTGTTTACCTCCTCCCCTCTCACTTACACACTCTTCCTGTATAATCTCACAAGCCTCCTTCCTTGAGCTACTATCTAAACTTACAATCTTACCTTAGTCTTTAACCTCCATTAGCCATCGCTCCTCCTGTCCATTTCTCTCATTTTCCCCTTTACAGAATCCTTGCTGTTTATCAATAATGTGTTTTTATATTGGTATTATGTTTACTCTTAGTCAGAACCTCTTTGCCAACTAATTGTGTAAAACCATATTCACATTGTTTGTATATATTGTATAATAATAATTGCTTATTATCTGTTTTTCTCTGTATAACAATTGTATTTTATTGTGGAGCTTTGCCCCCGGATCTCCGCTGAAAATGGGCTACTCAGCTCAGTCGGACTAACCCGGTCAACAAATGTAAAATAACATAAATAAATAAATTTCTATGCCTAGCATTTCTTTGTAATGTTATCAGTGTGGGCAAAGTGGCTTTAGACTGCCTGCCTTCATCCTGACAATGTTCTTCTGCTTGTGGAGACAGTGGTGTAGAAGTGGATGTTTGCTCCTGGTGTACAAGCATGAGCGGAATGTCAGCCTGTGTTTGACTTTGTGATGAGTGTCACTTTCTGTAGAGTTGCTAACATGTTGTGAAGTGAGAGAGCCTGTCATTACACTGGGAGACTGCCTACCAATTCCCTCAGGGTGCCTCGTAAATAAAACTACATCGTCGTTATCATCATCATCAGCAACACCCATTCTACTACTGACTTCATCCATATTTATTGGTACAGTTGAACTGTTTGTTTCTGATGCTGACTCTGTAAAAGAAATCATTCTAACACATTAATAATACTGCAACAGCATACGGTACAGCATGCTTACAGGGGGTGGGTGGTGGGACACATACCATGAAGTCTGCCTTTATTTTCATTAGCTGCTGATGAACAAGGCTGATCTAATAGTAATGAATTGTGATGGGTTTAATGATAGCACTGTTTGCCACCATTCAATGTTAAATATTTACAAGGTATATACTTTAAACCAACCTTCAGGAGTGGATGAATGCAGATGCTGCTGCAGACTTTGGTTTGATGGAACAGTGTCCACACCACCTCTAATTATTCCTGTTGCACCATCTTCTGTATCATAGTCATCCCCATGGATGGACAGAAGGAATTCATCATCTGGTGTTAACTTAATAAGATTTGGAGCCCCCCCCCCCCCCCATAGTGGTCTTGAAATTGCATTATGCCAGACCATACTTCTTGCACGTCCTACCGTATCATTTCCCTTTTTTGCACTGTGCCAGAGATCTGTTTCTTCCTCCAACTGCATTGATTTCAACAGCTACTTAGTTCTATACTTTGCTCCTCTCGGCTTGTCTGGGCCTTATCTTACCAAATAGCAGTTTGCCATATGACCTAAGTACTGCCATGAGTGCAAAAGTTTACTCATAGCTAAAGTTATTATGTCTATGCCTGGATCCCTTATTATTCATCTGTACTATACAGATAAAACAAGGGCTACTGTCGGACACTTGTATGAGTACTATCTACATGACATCAGTAGTTAAAGTGCAATCCACTGGCTTGTTATCCCCACCACCAACACAACTACACAAAAATAATTTAACACAACTGTGATTTCAAAAATGCAGTACTGTCTGCCACTGACAGGTACTGTTCTCTCACTAGCATTAGTAAAACAACTGCTTCGCTGCACACCTATATTTCTGTCTTATGCACAGTAAGTGTTAACAGGCTCAAGAACAAGGCTTAAAAAGCATGGAGAATAATGATGTCTTGTTCACTTATTGCATTTTCAATGTAAATAAGCACGTCAAACGTACTGCAAGCAGTTCCCGATACTTAAACAGTCATTGAATGCAAAAGCACAATGTAGTTTAAAATGCATTGCAACTGACCCATAAAACACTATGACAGGAACTGTTAATTGCCCCTATTAATGGCTATTACATATTTTATAAAGTTTTTCTTACTTTTTTGATATTTGAAGTATCCAAATAATTTGCAGCCTATCTCGGCTATTCATGAATCACTATCACACCGCTCAGCCTTGCAGCATATATTCAGGCAGATTTACATATTTAGTGTGCAAATGAAGCTAATTTATATGCATGCCTCTGAATCGGAGTATAATGCAAATGTGTTGCAAAGTACATCTGTGTATTTTGGATTTTTGCCGATTGTGAATGCCTGTGATATGCTACATGAATGAGTCTGAGAAGGTGTGGACAACATGTGGATAGTTGCAAACTCCACAGCACTCCGCAGCAATGCCAAGCTGTTCATGGATACATACTGCTTGGCCAAAACTAACTAATATACAGACATACTGATGAAAATCAAAATGGAGTCATCCGAATCTCAGGTTGCAATGAATGTGAATATTAATCATTGGCCATGCAGGTGTGTATGTTACACACTAGCAAGTAGTACATATACAAAGGTCCTAGAAATACTTCCTCTCTGTAGTGTTGACATTTCTTTCTCTACTACCTATTAATAAATAAAGGTGAAAAATGAAAAAAAGTTGAAAATATTATGAATAAATATTACAGGCAACACCTAATTGATTTAGATAAAGTTAGAAATCATCTGTTAGCAATTGTGTACTCTGTTATGTGTTTGCCTTTAAGAAAAAAACAGGGAGTGACAGCATTTCTGGTTACATCAAACCTAACAATGTTATCAGTACCTGGTCTAATGAGCTTGCCAGAAACTAGGGTTTGGTCTAGGTGATGTCACTCCCAATAGGGAGAGATTCTAGCCATTGTTAATACAGCCCTCACCATACTTTTCTCATTCTTGTTCTGGTACTTCAAATGATGGCAGTACCTATAAAGACATGAGGCCGCACTCCTGTCTGGTTTTAGAAAGAGCTCCTAATCATGCTCTACCTGCTGCATGACTCGAACCTGGAGAAGATCCAGGCATGCACCAGTACCAGCACTTAGAAGAAAATCAATATCTGTCAGGAGTAGGGTGGACCACCTGTCAACCGTGACTGGTATAACCTGCTCGAGTCAGTAGTGCTATCACAGGTATAATGACTTGCAAAAGTGCAGTGCTGACCAGCTGGCTGACTGGGTTGATCAGACTCAGGCAAGAAGGCCACAGTTCTTCTGTAAATACAATTTTTAATCCATATAGAGCTTAATATGTATATAGATAAACAGATAGACAGATATAGATAGATATTATATGTATATAAAATACAACATGGGGTTAGAAAAAATGTTACAAGTACATGTAATTCAACAGTCAAAAATCTTATCCTTCAAATAAGTGTTTGAGGTGCTATTCTGAAATGCATTAAGAAAAATAAATAAATACCAATTAATGTAGTCAGCCATCCATCTGTTCATGACAGACAGACAATACTGCTGTTACCTGTTAAGAGGTTAAAGTGGTACAGTCATAAATAAAAATAACAGTAAAGAATATGAAAATAGCAATCTGTCCAGCTAAGTCTATAAATGTATTAGTTATGTTCAAATATTGGTAATGCCAACTGCATGTAATACAGTTAGTAATAAACATGCAGTTACATATGTAAAGAATTGTGTGGCACTGCATTGAAAAAGCTGTGGGGCCTTTTCCATTTTTGGGTTAAATTAAAACCATAAAAATCATTGTTATTTGTATTATAGAAACCTTCAATTATTTCTTACATTGCATCCACTCTTATGTACAGACTCCATGAGTGCATATTAGTGTATCTGATGTAACAATTCTGAAATAGACACTTGTAAAATATAAGCTTTTCGTTTAATTATTAGCAAAGTATTTTAACCACACGGATTATGTTTCTAGAAAGCACATAGGATATCCATATTTTATACACACACACACACACACACACACACACACACACACACACACACACACACACACAATCTAAGTGATACAGAATAAAATTAAAACTACCTCACTTTGTCCAAGGTGAAAATATCAACAGGAAGAAAAAAAAGATGGGACTTATCACAAATCCCTGTATGTTAAAGGCTGCATCAATAACAGAAATAAAGGGAGAAAGGGAGTGGCTGTAAGATAGGTAAGATGTAAAGCAGGAAAGACAGTACACAACGGACAGAACATTTATGGTTACAAATTCTCATGGGGGACCCTGGATTGTATTTGATCAACAATGCGTTTGTACACCATGTCAAGATAGGAGTGATTCCAGGGATGGCATAGTGACTGCTTTATTTAGTGCTGGTCCCTGCCCTGTGAACACACTGATTCCTAAATCTTGCTGAACAGTATCAGAATTTGTCTTTTCCTAATAAGTGCGTCATTTTAATTATTTGTGTATTCATCTAATTCCATTTGCCTTGCAACTCTGTCTAATAGCCCCATAAATCTGCATTATTAAAGCCATGTGAGACACTTTAGTTTCAGACACGTAAAGTCATTTCCTCATTAAGAAATATTATTTTTCTAATGGAGGACTACAATATAAAATGAAGGGTACAGATTTATGATTTCCAGATGTATACAGTTCTAAGCTGAACAGACTGTTACCTCTTCTAGCAGTACAACCTACCAAACTATAAAAAGAATATAAAAAAGACAATTAATTTGATATACATTTTTGTTTTTGTTGCCCTAATTCATTTGGCTTCCTTCAATCTACCAACAATACGAGGCACATTTACACACATAGCATATATAAACACACACACACACACACACACACACACACACACACACACACACACATGAAGACACACTTACACCCACATACATGCGCACACTTTTCAGCAATATTATAGCAGATTTAGACTGACACTGCATCACTCTACAAATTCTCTGAGTGATCATTCAATACATGTTTCTTCAAATCATGATAAAACACCTTTTAAGGAAGAATAACTTTCTAGCAGAAACATCTTCATGACCCGCTAATGTACCTTAAACAAAACTCCTACCATGCATACATGCAAGATCTGTATCACTACCTCCCTGTGTCTTCACCATGCATACATATGCATCATTGTTATAAAGTAATTGTATAACTGATTAAGACAGATATCCCCATGTATATAGTCATCTCTTACAGTACCACGAGTACATAACAAGTGACTAACATGACCCATCAATCATCTTTGTTGCAAGCCACTAATAAGAGTATGGAATTGCAATACTGCATTAATCTAAGCTCTTGACCACATAACCCACCCCCCACGCACAACTACCCAGCAACAATGGTTGGTGATTAATGCAAACCTGCACTTCCAACATCAGTTACAAGCTGAAAGTCGCAGAATAAGCATATCTCACATATATCTTGACATCAAAACATCATAAAAGAGCTACTTCTAAACAATGACTGGCTGTTGTAGATAGTTAGGGCATTAGAAGGAGCAAAAGAACACTTTCAAACATTTTTTTTCTGAAAAACTGTATTTGCTCAAAACATGGTGAATCAAGTACATAAAATGTTGGATTACCTCGTTTACTGTTGCAGGAGCAAGCCCAGAATTTGTAGGTCTTATAACTGAAAAATTATCTGTGATTCCTTTCCCCCTAAACAGTGATTTTTTTGTAATTATATTCACACCATTAAAATGTCATATTTGCCCTGGGGCACTGTCCCCGATGCACCTATATGTGTGTGTGTGTGTGTGTGTGTGTGTGTGTGTGTGTGTGTGTGTGTGTGTATATATATATATATATATATATATATATATATATATATATATATATATATATATATATATATATATATATATATATATATATAAATATACACACGCACACACAAGTATATATAAGCTTCTACTATCATGCCACTTCTGTCTAAGACAAATTCTCCAGTATACTGCAAACACAGACTGTTTTTTTATATTCTTTCATTTCGTACATCAGAATTACAACAGGTACATGGATGAACTGCAAAATAACAGGTGTTTCTGCAGCTTGACTTGATAATTTTAGGTGACAGTATATTGAATGTTTCTTTTTAGGGAATTTACTATATGGTTTGGAATGGGAAAGTCTGCGCAAATGCATCTGTTTCAATACTGAGTTATGTAACAGTTTCGACTACAGTCAGTCAGTGCTTACTTTTTTGTTACATCATTCATGGTTTATATCAGTTTATAAAGCTATGCATTTCTACATCTCATTCTTGATCTTTGAATCTAAAATTTACATACCACTTTTTTCTTCTTTATAACCCACTTTGCTTTCTACTGTAATTTTTACACATTTTATCGTATTTCACTAATCCACTGTTCTCAAATGTCCTGTTATCAACTCATCTGCAGTTTGGCTTCTTATATGTTTGGTGTAAACGAACCAAGATAACTTGTACACATTTATAGGTGTGCATAATTTGTGCTGCATAACCTAAAAGTATGTACAGATGTGCATTTATACTAGTGACAAAACGTTACAAACTTACAGATTTTCAACGAGTAATATAAGGCAATAATTGTCACTGACACAATTAGCAATCAGAAAAGGGCAGCAAAAGAATGATACGTAGAACTCTAAATGCAACAGAAATGCTTCTCCACCTAGTCATTGTTATACTATAACAAGAAATAAGAGTGTTTAACAATAAATCAGTGCATTGAGTTTTATACTACTTACTACATTCTGGTGATAGAGTAACCCCATTGTTCTTATAGACCCATTTAAGGTGAGTTCTGGGGGAAGTTTGGCTATAACACTGGAGAAACTAAATTTCTGTTAATATCCATCTGAATTTCCACTAAAACTGACAGATTGGAACTATAGTTAATATCCTATTTAAAGCACAGCACTTTTCCTGTAAAGTACCTCCATAATGGTACTCCACATTGTCAGTGTTGAAATACGAATATAAGTACCTGCAGCAGGAATAGAGCCTACAGTCTTGTGTAGCATACTGAACCACTAATAATATAAATCTGTCTCCTGGACCTTTTAGGTGGGCCTACTTCAGTAGACCGAATTTTCACTTACCTGAATTTTATTTTATCGAGACAACACCACCAAACTGTCACTAAACTGAAACTACACACTACTGAAATTTTTAACTGGGAAAGGAGACACTTGGCCAACATGGTGAAATGTGCCCTTTTCCCCACTGTAGTGCAATCCCAGAGTTGGTATAATTATTAGGTGGGTGTGAAGGGTATAGCCCCCACCTGGATGGGGTTCGCACAGTGTGGTGTATGTACAGTTTTACTGTTCGCCAAGTGTCTCGTTTCCCAGTTAAAAATTTCGGTATTGTGTAGTTTCAGTTTAGTGACAGTTCAGTGTTGTTGTCTCAGTACAATAAAATTTGAGTAGGTGAAAATTTGGTCTACTCAAATAGACCCCCTTTAGGAATATTGTTTCCCAATAATGAGACTTGACAAATAGCTGATAAATGCAATGAATTGCAATTGAGTTGATTTCCTATAACTTTTACTTGCATAAATGTGATACTGAATACGTCACTTAAACTGATCAAAGCTTTCCAAGTCATTCCTGAAAGCAGACACTTGTTTTTAGGCCTTATAAAGATAAGATACAAAATAAGAAAAAAACATTTTGAAAGACATGCATCTGGAGCATTTCTCCTAGGCCCTCTGCTGAAAATTGGCTTTGTTCCAAGTCGGACTTTCCCGGTTAACAGATATAAAAATAAATAAATAAATACATTTTATTCTCAGTTTGATGCAAGTTCGGTTCTTCTTTCTTCTCATTTGAAAATTATTTCTCATTTCTGGAGACACTTGATCTAAAATATTGAATGCATCAAAACATTTCATGGACTTAAACTATTGATTATACTTACAGGAGATGGAATCTGGAAAAATAATCCCTGTCACTCTTTCAGAATTTAGTCACTGATACAGAGGTATTGCTTGCAGTATGCTTCAATAAATCAAACTACTATGCTTTTAAATAAATAGGAGCTTTAGTAATACTTTAATGAACATGTATCATTATACTACTTTATTAGTGCCTGGACAGAAAAAAAAACACATTAAACAGCTCAGTATGATGTACCTTCAGTGTACTTGGTTTGTACTAATTCATCTGGAATAGTTGTGCTTTTTCTAATTCTTGCATACAACTAGCAGATCTGTTTCTTTGTCAGATGATGTGTACTGATCTAATTTGATAAGGTTATCTTAACAGTATATAAACAGTGTTACATAATGTGAAATTTACATCATATGCATTATAATATGTGCCTTAAGTAAAGCTTGTGCTATTTAGTACTTTTTGTTATTTTCATTTTATTTTACTGACAAAGAGACACACATTGGTTTAAGCTACATATAAACCAAAACTATACTGCATGAGAAGTGACAGTCATGCTTTATACTCTTCTGTCATCATTTCTTTATGATTTTGTTTTAGCATTATTTGTGTTATTAAAATCCATTTTATTGGCATTTTTAGTTACATTTTTATTAATAAACTAAGAAATATGAAGTATTGTCATCTGGAAAAGTCAGTTTGCTTAAATTACATCCTCAGAGTGCATATTCAGAGTCCTACAGCATGCACATGGTAATTCTGGCATATACCTGATTCACAAAGGAACCATTTTTATTACTTCAATGTGTATGCCATACTGGTATTAATAACATTGGTAAATGGAAGTTCTTGTTTCTGACTGTAACAGTGACTGACTTGACATCTTCATAGCAAGGCATTAATACTACTTTATATGTAAAAAAGAGATCATGTTCAGAAATAAACTAGCTGGAACACTTTGGTAATCTATCATTTAATGCACATATTTTAATTATAATATATAGTAGATCAACCTAACAAATAAATACTTTGACTCTAGTACACATTTCTGTACTGTAACTATCTTTTCTAATCAGCAAACTATGGGAAAGCACAGCTATTATGTCTTACCTTTAAGACAGGAAAATGTTGAAGTGTTATGGTGTTGTCCGAGATATCAATGTCGAATCAGTGCCTTTCTCTTTTTGTTGTCTTTGTAGGTTTTGAGTTCAGGTTTTTATCAACTAGGTGGATTAACCTGGGTTGGTAACATCTGAAAAGTGGCCCATTGGTAGGTTTTGACCTCCAGCACAGCTGTGAAAGCCTTCATTAGATCAATGTGTTCATATGGAAAAATCCTCTTGAACTCTTTAACAAAGCTTAACTAAAGGAATCAGGAAACCTCCAGGGAGGAGGACATGCAACTGTTTACTCTTCCTTAATGTTGCAAACTTAATTAATTCTAAATCACTGATGTTTTGGACTGATGGAAACCCCCTGCTAGAGTTAATGTCCTGGACAAATCAGCTAGAGAAAGACAAATTATTATTAGTGTTATTATTATGTTGTTTACTGAATATAAAACAGGACATCAGTATGGCAAGATAGCTACCTGGAGTTGAGCCAAGCAGACGAGAATGCGTGTTTCCTGAAAAAAAATAATTTGATTTTTATATTGCATTAAGAAGTGATTAATGTTAATGTTATAAACATTGACAGAAAACTGGGCTATTTGTTGTGGAAACCCAGTGGTCTGTTGGGCAGTTTACTACTACAAACGCAGAGTTTTAATCAGTGATTATATAATAGTGGAAATAGAAAATAATGGATCAAGTTGATGACTGTCACATAAAATAGCAGTGCTTCTAGCTGCTATAGAGAATGCTGAGAGAAATTTCGACAGGAGACCATTGTGTGTGCCACTTGTTTGTGTACTGCAAGCTGTTTAGTTTTGCTCACAAATTATTGTTTATCCATGTCTAAAATGTGGATAATAGCTAGAATTATCTGAAGTATCAAAGAGATCTCAGAGAACCCATCAAAACCATCAACTTCTCATTGTCTATGCTTTGTTCACATATGATATCTGCCTTTTTACAACCTCTTTAATAGCTATGCAAATTAGTTGATGAAACTAGGATGGAAGATGTTGGAAGAAGGTAAAGGTTAACCGTTAGAGGCATTCTATAACAATTAATGATTATGTCAGGCTGAATATTTGTAGATGAATATTGTTTTAATACACAAAGATATTGTCAGGCTCAGCTTGTGATATTGCACTTGGCTAAATACTTGTCAATGGTTTGTAGGTAGGCTGGTAAATTGTTAAACATAGATGGGCAGAGTTATTGATTTATTAGTGTAAGTCTGTACCTACATGTAAACGTCTTTTAAATTCCCAGTATGGTGATAAAAGTCAGAAGGTGCTGAACTGTTACAGACTCAAGCAGAGAATATTAAATAGTGTTTCTTGTAATCATTTCTGCACAGCAGTAATTGATGTTCTGCTTCATTATAAAAAGCCGCATGGTGGTCTTTCATGCCAGCTTGCACAATGTCAAACAATAGATACAAGTAGGTGGCCATATCATTTTTAAATCACACATTAAGAAAGAGCTATAAAAGTAGTACAGATTTGTATGGCACGAAGTCAGAACAAACATATTTATAATAAGATGATTTTTAATTGGTAGCACAAACCTGTGTTCTAAAAACTAGCAAACAAATAGATAATGGAATGAATGGGGTATGAATCAACATTTTACAGTCTCAGTCATAGAGGGGGAAGAAGAAAAAACTACACCATATGGCTCCAATAAGAAAATCCCACTTATTGTAATGTCATACAACTTGTGCATGTTTTTAAAGACTGTGTTGGAGCTGGGGGAGGGGTAAAAGTGTTTACACACACCCTGCTACTTAAATATGCCAACTCTGAGGTCATACAAACACTGGAAAAAGGGGATATTCCCCAATTTTGTATTATAGCAAAGGGGCACAAAGATGACAGATTTCCAGTAAACCAACTTAGGCAGGCAGGAAAGCTGTAGACTAAAATTAATAAATTAACTTAAGTGGAACAAATATATATATATATATATATATATATATATATATATATATATATATATATACTGATATGAGTGACAGTTCTTTTCTATGAAGTTGTTGCTGATCAAATATTGTACAGTGGAATGAAGGGGGCACCCCTATGCCACGATTTCCTCCGTGTGCTGCAGTTTCCTCCCACATTTTAAAGACATGCATCTGGAGTGTTTCTCCCTGGGCCTCCACTAAAAATGAGCTCTGTCCCAGTCAGACTTTCCTGGTAAACAAATGTCAAATAAATCAATAATAAGTAAATAAAAGAAAAGAAAAATAGTTTTAGTTTGCTGTGTTTGCGATCCACTCTAAAATGTTTGCATATGCTCATAAAAGCACTCAATGTTATATGATATAATTATGTATGTATATGTGTGTGTGTGTGTGTGTGTGTGTGTGTGTGTGTGTGTGTGTAGATATAGATATAGATATTTATTTGACTGAGCCTGAAAAAAAGACTCGTTTTCAGCAGAGGCCCAGGGAGAAAAGCTCCAAGTTATACAGTAAGTAATGTTACATAAAAGTAGTCATACAAATACGATGAGTTGAAGACAAGTGAATAAAAAATAGGTAAAAAATACAAATAGAGCAGTAAGAATGGGAAGTCATACATGTCATACAGAATTGTTGGTAGTTGTATATAACACAACAGAACAAAGCAATACATATACATATATATATATATATATATATATATATATATATATATATTCCATCTCATGGGAGTGGGATAGCATTATTACCAAGTAAAGCAGTTAGGATAAGAATATACAGTAATAAGTTGGAGATGGGTTTTAATTGAAAGACTCAGAGAAAGTAAAATGTAAGATGAACAGTGTTAAGATTTTACTGAGGGGTCACCCTGGTGATGAGCAGGAGCATAGCCAGTTATTAGTGAAATGGGTCTTGAGAAGAAGTTTGAATTTGGTGGGGTTTGCCTTTGATATACATAATTGTGGGTTCTATTCCCACACCAGGTAACTGAATTAATTTTGGGTCGGGCTTGGCATAGTATTTAGAGTATTGACCTCAAAGAAAGAAGGTACAAGGTTTGATTCTCACCTTTGAACGGAAACTGCCCTGGCTTAAAAGGCAGCTAGCCTAGTATTGACATATGAACCAATGAACCATATTTATAGAAATGGGTAGAACTGTTTTAAGACCGTATTTGTGACCACTGGGTTGGTAATCAGTTTAGGATGAATGGCATTAGATTGTTATGGTGCTTTCACTCTTTTGCTTCTCTGCACAAATTACAAGCTATACACTTTATACCCCAGCTTTTGCTTTTCAAATCATATTCTTGCAAAGAAGTGCTTTCAAGGTATTGCATTGCCTGATTCCTCAGTCTGGCTGTTAGAACAAAGTATTAATGCTATGAGGTGTTAATAAGCTGCTTTCTGTGGACTACGATGTGATTCCCTTAGCCTCCCTTGTCTCCTGTGTTACTCTAAGCAAATCACTTAATCAGACAATGCTTCTGGGCTAAGTCTGAAAAAGGTCCATGTGGATCTGTGCTGCACCCCAGATAACAAATACAGAAACAAAATGCTGCCCCTAGCTCAGTCTTGTATTTGTGGTACAGCCCGAACATTTTCTGTGTTTACTTGTACCACATGGGGGTTGTTTGTGCTATTAAGTGTAGTTGTAATTTGCTCTTTACAGGTAAAACAAAAGGAAGCATGAAATACAGAACACAGGAACATTTAGGAGATAAGAAGGAATTACCAGTCCAAACCAGCAGTTCATTTTAATGAGAAACATGTTTATGTTTTAGAGAATCTTAAAGCATGTGCTTTACAGCAATTTAGAAGAGAATGTAGGAGTTTAAAATGCGTGACTGAATTTAAGGAGAGTTTCTTCATTCTTAAGTATAATACCACAGTTCCTTGAGGTTTTAAGGAGTATAATAGGAAAGTTTTAATTGGTTAACGATGTTATTTGTTTAATTGATATAATTATATATCTTATGCACTGGGGTTGTGACTTTTTTCCCTCCCTGGAAGCATACCTCTTATCCTCTTAGCACAAGAAATCTGGACAAAGCCTAAAATAGTTGGGGGACAAAGACCCAAGAACAGGGGCAGATTTTAAACATTGCTCATATAAACTTAAACAAGTTAGTAGAATAACAGGATTTCTTAGCATGCATTCTCTGAAGGCTAGGTATTCCGAAACTCAAATATATGTCTTTATTTAGTGACTTCAATCCTCAGTGATTTGCTAGAAAATGACAAATTTTATGAGCAACACCAAGGATATGAGGCTAAAATCTGGGCATTCTGCAAAAAATCTGGAGAGTTGAAAAGTATTCCTGGAAGGCAATAGCTGAGATGCAAGGGGAATAAAGATTGTTGTAGTGCTTCGGATGGAGTCACACTTATTTTTATTTTATTTTTTGTAGCAGTTGTATTTAATCCATTCACACTACTTTTGATAAGAAGACTAAACTTCTCCCCTGTTCTGGGGAAGGAGAAACAGAGACCACTACAAGCTTTTCTGGCCAACTTCCATACCTTTGTCACCCTTAGGCAGGCACCTTGCAGACAGGCAGGCCTGTTGACTATAGGGACCCAATTGTACATGTGGTGACAAGTATAGAGAGTGGTAGCCACCAGCTCACATCTACATGTATCATGGATGATCTTACAGAAAAGGAAAATAAGTGGAGAAAAGCAAAACAACAATGTAGCATAATAAACAATGAGAAAAAATGGCACAAGTTACAGTTTGTTAAAATAGCACCTGAAATGAAAAAAAGGAAAGAAAACAGTAAAGCAATGTTTTACAGAGACAAGTGCAACACTTCAGTTTTATGTGGTACAGTTATTACATTATTATATTAACTGGAGAAAAAACACTGAAGTTAAATAATACAGATGCAATAATAGATATATGAAAAGAAACAGGGATGCATCCTCTCATTAATACTTTCAGCAGTTTTCGTTAATAAGTAATTAACCATTTGTTAACTCTGTAGGCCCACTGGACATAATAGTCCTTTTCCAGGGGTGAACTGGGAGCAATATCTGGTTAAGTAACTTCCTCAAGGTCACAGTGTAGGTAAACAGGGGCTCAGGAAATTAAACGCTGCACCACAGGAGCTGCAGCTCACAGCTTTAACCCACTACACCAACTGCCTTGCATTAGCAAACTGAGACTGAGCACTGACCCAAATGGACCAGCTCAGCCTGGGGTTTACAGTCAGATAAATAAAAAATGGCAGGTGACATAAGAAGGTGGTTACACAATAAATTTCATTAAAACATAATACAATCAAATATACTAATGCAGTTAGTTATAGCACTATTCAGTGTAAGGTTGTCACTCAGTATGTTACTAAACTATAAAGTAGGAGTGCATAAATTGTTAAAAGCTTTTATACTGCATAATGTATATTCTATGAATTCTAGTAAAGAAATAATGTTTTTGTATTACTCAGAATCTTCTATAAAACTATGAAAACTAGTAAAGGCACACTATTTTATTTTATTATTTATTTATTTATTTGACATTTCTTGACTGGGTTAGTCCAACTGAGCTGAAGCCCTTTTTTCAGCGGAGCTCTAGAGAGAAAAGCTTCACAATTAGTAAAAATCAAGTGAAAAAACGTGTAAACACAAAAATAAGGCATAAAACATACTCGGATATAACAAAAAATAGACTATATAAATATATCCAGTACAATGTTAACCCCTGAGAGTATATACATTTTTGCATCAAGGAAAGCAGGCTGCCTGTTTGATCCGAGGCTAATATTTCAGCAGAGACCCAGAGTGAAAAGCTCCACAATTACAAAAATCACATAAAAAAATAAAAAAAAAAGTGAAGAAGAGAAATCAAGTATAAACTAAACACAGATATATCAATTTATGAGAAGAAACAATTTTATGCTGTACAAGAATTGATAACCCTTGAGAGTAAATACATTTTTACATCAAGGAAAGCAAGTTGTACAATCTTTTCTGAGAAACGTTCTTGAGTAGTTTCTGTAAGATGAGCTGAACAGTCACTGTAGATAGAGATGTAACAATTTCATTGTAAGATAGTGAATAGAAGAAAGAATAGTGAATTTGGTGAGAGGGAGGAGAGGAGCATGGGGTGATTCTTCATGGGGGTAGTTACAGTGGCAGCATGTGCTGGTTAGATAGTTTTTAATAGCAACTTTGAATTTAAGTGGGTGGTTGATATTTCTATTATCTAAAGGCAGTTTATTCCAGGAGTGGGCTGGGGAGTAGGTGTATAGGATTTGCCCTGTTTTTGTTTTAGGCTTGTAGATTTGTAGAAGGTTTTGAGCAGAGCTTCGTAGGGACCTAGGAGTGGAGTGGAGGGAGATGACAGAGGGAGTGTTAGGACAGAAAGAAGGCACATATAAGATATAATGAATCATCCGAAATTGAGCGAGAAGAAGATGTTGAGAGAGTTCTAGCCAGTTTAACCTTTTAAGAGCAAGGCAGTGGTGCAAGTGGTGGGGATGGTCTATTGCAAATTTAGAAACTTTATTGTAGGTGGTTCAAGTTTTGTTAGGAGAGTGGTTTGAAGGTTGGTAAGGATTTGAGAGCCATAGAATAGTGTGGGGAGGAGGAAGGTATGGGATAAGGCGATTTTAGCTTTATTGGATAAAAAACTTTTTGTTCCTGTAAAGGAGTCCAAGTTTTAGATGGGTTTTCTTAATGTTGTTGAGAATGTGCAGATCGAATTTGAGGTGGCCATCAATGATGACCCCTAGTAGTTTGGTGTGCGATTCAACATAGATAGGGGTGTTATTGAGTGATGAGATAGAGAAGGAGGATTTAAGGTGGTTCATTGATTTGGGAATGAAAAGTAGAAGTTTGGTCTTCTTTGGATTTACAATTAACTGGTTCTTAGTGCACCAATTTTCAATTGATAAGAAGGATTTCTGTGTCATAGTATTTAGGTCAGAGAGTGACTCTGCAATGGTGATAATCTGCATATTGCAACTGTGATGACTGAGGACATGATGTATACAGTAGATTGGTAAAGACGTTGAACAATAATGGGACGATTTGAGGTACTCCCATTTTAACAGGCAGAGCAGGAGGGATTTAAAACTGAGATATGTACATTAGGAAGAGAATGGTAATCGGGGAATGATTTATTGATGTAATGATGAAAAGAGGAAGTGTAGATGTGGGGAAGTTGGAAGTGGGGAAAGTTGAAAATCGTGTAAGGAAAGTTTTAGGGTGTGAATTGTTGTGTCTAAGATGTGCAGGAGAAAGGAAGCAGAAAAGGGGTGTATGAAGAGGTGCTTTGTGGAGCTGGCAATAAATTGGTTAGAACTATATTTGTGTGAATTAGCCCAGGGCTTGAGCTAGGGTGTATCTTGGAGGGTGGTATCTGTACGTGTGTGTGTGTGTGTGTGTGTGTGTGTGTGTGTGTGTGTGTGTGTATGTATAAGAAGTTGCGGAAGTACAGGTTGTGTTATATCTCTAGTATGCTGGGCTGTATGACTGTTGCAGTAGTTTCAATATCCTAATGTAGGGAATAATGAGGGAAAGTGGACCTCAGAAAAATGGTTGTAGTAACAGTGCAAGAAGTGTTGTTGAACTGTGTTGTGCAAGAGACTGAGTGATGGTCCTGGTTCTAATTCAGTTCCATTTGGATTGGTTGAGCAGGAAATACTTCAGCTGCTTACAGAATATTGACAAGTTATTATGATTTCATATATTTGCATATGGTTTACGAAATTATTGACGCTAGTATTGAAAAAGCATTATCTGTGCACATCTGGTTAGATAGTAGTGTTTGCAAATCTAGTGTAGTTTGAGAAAGGTACCTTAGATTACAAGGAGGCAGAGGTTTCTTTAGTTCTCTTAGCAGTTGTGAGACTTGACATTTGTATAACAGGGTACCCATGAGGAGGAAAGCTCTTTGTCATATTGGCAGCCATTTGACTTTTGGAAGAGTAAGGCAGTAATGTTCTCTTTTAAGGGATGGGTTAATGAACCTGGAAATGTTGTTTGAGATGGCTTGTAGAGCAGTTCAGTTCTTTTGTAAAGCAGATGCAGTGTGTTGGACACCATATTCAGACTAAAGCACGATTATTCCTTTCCCTATTGCTGTCCTAAATGCTGGAGAGAGGAAGTGGGAAGTTTTTCTGGACCAAAGAATAATTTATTATTCTCTGCCTATAGATTGTGTCTAGTCACAACTGTGTTAGCTTATAAATTTTTAGCACTGCTGTTTGGCTGAATTTTGCTGTATTTCTCTGCCTATAGATAGAGCAATATTATATCTCTGTTAACTAACACAGTATCTGATTAAACCTGTTGTAATATTATCTGTACTACTTAGGTGAAGGTCATATTGTCTGATATCTCTTAACAGTAATACTTAAACTGCTTCTATAATTGTACTGTTTCTAATGTCTGCTATGTGTTTTAAATGTAGGCTGCTGTATATGTACATACTGTAGAAAACGAAAAAAGGAACAGACTCCTTGCACCAGCAATCCACCAGATAGTAAAATCTGAACGCAAATTTATTGTTTTAACAAGCGTTTTCGCCACCAAAACAATGTGGCTTCTTCAGAGAAAAGTATAAAGTAAACAATAATGTTAAGGCACGCTCAGTATAAATAGCAAGGTAGGAGGAAATGACATCACATTAATAAAAAACGTTTTTCTATACAATTAAACTAAATTAAAATACATAAATCTAAACTTAAAAACTGCATAAGCCGAAGTTATAACAGCTAAATGATTTATATAACCATGAAAATAAATAATCAAAAACTGTAGTACTATTTTGACAAGGAAAAAACTAATTCCATGTCATTTGTAAACAAGTAGTCCATTCTTTAACCAAGGGTTAGTGAAGTAAAAATCAACTGAAAGCAGGGCAGAAATGCCATATATAAATCATATTGTGTAGAACAATACAAAGATTTAACATATATACAGTCAACACTAACAAACCTTGAAGTAACATTATTAAATAAGTGTTATTGGGTAACCAGTTATTAATATATCCACAATATATTTCAGTGAATAAGTTTCAAAAAATAAATTTCAAGTGATTGTTGTTGACCCCAACTATGTACAAACAAGCGAGTAAAACGCAGTCTGTACAGTTAATAACACTACCTTGAATAACTTCTAAGTCTCAAAACTGCAGAAATATTACAGTTTTCGTTGAGCCCTGGATAACAAAAGGCATCAGTTCTTAACTGCCACTCCAACTCGCGGGTTTCCAAAAGCAATGGAATAGGGCCCCCACGGATGCTAGTTGTTATTTGGTCAATGGCCATAAATGAAAAACAATGGCCTGGAAAGTTGTCCACGTGCTTTGCTAAAGCATTGGTGTCAACTTTTTTCTTTATAGCATACATATGTTCGTAGATGCGATCATGCAGTCTACGATCGGTCTTACCTATGTAGAAGGAGGGGCAGCACTCACAGAAGGCCACGTACACTATAGATTTACTCTCACAATTAAGTGGAAATTTTATAGTGTACTTCCTATCCCTTATTCTGTAAGTCTGACCCGTCCTGACTTTATGGCACCAATTGCAAAATCCACATGTGGACATACCAGTCCGTTTATTGAACTCTTTACTATGAAAGTCCCTTTGCAAGAGTTCTTTAAGATTGTTGTTCCTTTTGAAAGTAAAATTAGGTGATAGACCCAATTTTTCTATTAAAACAGGACTACTCAAAATAAATTGCCAGTTCTTCCGTATTATAGCCATAATAGCTCTAGAACTAAAACTGTAAGTAATGACGTAACTCAAAGAAAAGTCACGTCCATTACTAGCACTGATGTTACCAAGTTGTAAGTCAGTTGTACTATGAGGTGATGTTGGTGTGACAGACACCGAGGGGTCCAATCTAGATTGAATTTGGTGTAGAATAGGTTTAAAGAACCCACTCAACCTCTTTTTAAGAACCTCGGAAGTAAGCTCTTCTAACAAATGTCTCGGATACCCTCTATTAAGAAACATATTACCGAGCTGTTCACATTCACTCTGAAAGTCGGCCAACGTACTGCACATTCTCCCTGCTCTAACCAGCTGACCCTTCACAATAGCTCTCTTTTGTTTAAGGGGATGCTGGCTTGAGAAGTGCAAGAAAGAATTGCAGTACGTGGGCTTTCTGAACACATTTGATACATAGGCGTTCATACCAACCTCCTTCCGAAGTCTCACATCCAGGTAGTCGATATCTGTTACCGAAAACTTGAATGTGAATCTTAGAAATTCAGTTGTACTATTTAATGAGTCAACAAAGTTACTAGCTTCAGTGTAACTGCCCCGAAACAAGATAAAAATATCATCGAGGTATCTCGTGTAAAATATAACAGGGGCCATCATGTTCGGAAAGGAAAAAAGAAATTTCCTTTCCCAGTACCCCATAAAGAAGTTGGCCACAGATGCTCCGCAAGGTGAGCCCATGGCTACACCTTTTTTCTGCAAAAAGAATTTCTTATCAAACAAGAAATAGTTACATGACAAGACAACATCCAAGATCTCAGTAACAAGATCAACTTCAGTTTTAGAAGCTCCAAAGTCTCCAAGTATAATAGCTAACCATTCCAAGGCTTCCTGGTGTGGAATGGAAGTATATAAGTCAACCACATCGATGGTGAGAAAATTATTCTCACCATCGAACGGCAAACTATTGATACTTTCCAGGAAAGACCAAGAATCCTTACAAACCCTAGGGAGATGTTTCAAGTACTTTGAAAGGATCTTATCAACCAATTTAGCACTTGGATACGTCATCGAACATCTTCCATCAACTAAGGCCCTCATAGGTGGATTGTTAACATCCTTGTGGACCTTAGGAATGCCAAACATAACAGGAAGTTTGGGCAGAGTTATATCTATATAATTGTAAGTATCAAGGTCTATCTTGCCACCCAGGAACAAATCACGGAAGAGACCTCTCATCATGTTATGAGATCGATTTATTTCATTTATAGAGGCTTCAGTATAAGCCGAAGTCTCTAAAACAGAGAACATTTTCTCTGTATACATGGAGTTGTCAAAGATGACCATCCCACCACCCTTGTCAGGTTTAATAAGCCTGACAGGATGGCGGCAAAGGTCATCAAGGAGTAGTGCCTGTTCTTTTGTGATATTATATCGTAAAGCTCCAACATTAGTGCGGCACTCCTCAGAAGCATGTCTGAAGTCCACCTCACACACCCTCTCAAATAACTGGAGAGACAGGTGAAGGGGTGGATTAAAAACACTAGGTAACTTCAAGGAGTCCTGAATTGTGTCCATACTATTGTTGAAAAGTAACTTCAAATTGAGCTTACGAACAAAACACTTTAACTCTAGAATCTCTTTTGGTATATCACCAATTCTACTAGGGACAAATGTGTAACCAAGGGCAAGCAGTTCAACTAGTTCATCTCGCAGATGTAACTCTGTGAAGTTATAGATTTTAAAGTCATGCTTTTGATTAAAGATAAAGTTAAAATTAAATAAGAGTAAGAAACTCGTGAGGGACAGACAGGCCTATCATGACAATACTGCTTATCCCAGACTCCAATATTCTGACTCCACGAAATCTAACATTAAACAAGCCCAATTGGGCCCAATAGTGAATACTGAATTTGATGACACTTTTGTTGATGAGGCCAATTTTGTGGAGGAGGAAGTGGGACCTAGACGTAGTGATAGAATTAAAGGGTTTAAAAAGAATAACCCAGGTAACAAAAAAAACAACTTAGGTAATAGAAATACTTCAACTAACAAAAACAGTTACAATAATAATTTTTTAGGCAAACAGAAGTACCGCCGACAATCGATCAAGAGGGTGAATTAGAATTGTTAACTGACAGTTTTACTAATGCTAGGGACGCTTCTTTTGAATATAAGGATTCAGATGTTACCAATGATTTAGACGCTATCAGCGTTGACATCCTGGCAAATACTACTAGATCTTACCAAGAACATGTTGCCCCTAGAATTATTTTTAATCAAAAGCATGACTTTAAAATCTATAACTTCACAGAGTTACATCTGCGAGATGAACTAGTTGAACTGCTTGCCCTTGGTTACACATTTGTCCCTAGTAGAATTGGTGATATACCAAAAGAGATTCTAGAGTTAAAGTGTTTTGTTTGTAAGCTCAATTTGAAGTTACTTTTCAACAATAGTATGGACACAATTCAGGACTCCTTGAAGTTACCTAGTGTTTTTAATCCACCCCTTCACCCGTCTCTCCAGTTATTTGAGAGGGTGTGTGAGGTGGACTTCAGACATGCTTCTGAGGAGTGCCGCACTAATGTTGGAGCTTTACGATATAATATCACAAAAGAACAGGCACTACTCCTTGATGACCTTTGCCGCCATCCTGTCAGGCTTATTAAACCTGACAAGGGTGGTGGGTTGGTCATCTTTGACAACTCCATGTATACAGAGAAAATGTTCTCTGTTTTAGAGACTTCGGCTTATACTGAAGCCTCTATTAATGAAATAAATCGATCTCATAACATGATGAGAGGTCTCTTCCGTGATTTGTTCCTGGGTGGCAAGATAGACCTTGATACTTACAATTATATAGATATAACTCTGCCCAAACTTCCTGTTATGTTTGGCATTCCTAAGGTCCACAAGGATGTTAACAATCCACCTATGAGGGCCTTAGTTGATGGAAGATGTTCGATGACGTATCCAAGTGCTAAATTGGTTGATAAGATCCTTTCAAAGTACTTGAAACATCTCCCTAGGGTTTGTAAGGATTCTTGGTCTTTCCTGGAAAGTATCAATAGTTTGCCGTTCGATGGTGAGAATAATTTTCTCACCATCGATGTGGTTGACTTATATACTTCCATTCCACACCAGGAAGCCTTGGAATGGTTAGCTATTCTACTTGGAGACTTTGGAGCTTCTAAAACTGAAGTTGATCTTGTTACTGAGATCTTGGATGTTGTCTTGTCATGTAACTATTTCTTGTTTGATAAGAAATTCTTTTTGCAGAAAAAAGGTGTAGCCATGGGCTCACCTTGCGGAGTATCTGTGGCCAACTTCTTTATGGGGTACTGGGAAAGGAAATTTCTTTTTTCCTTTCCGAACATGATGGCCCCTGTTATATTTTACACGAGATACCTCGATGATATTTTTATCTTGTTTCGGGGCAGTTACACTGAAGCTAGTAACTTTGTTGACTCATTAAATAGTACAACTGAATTTCTAAGATTCACATTCAAGTTTTCGGTAACAGATATCGACTACCTGGATGTGAGACTTCGGAAGGAGGTTGGTATGAACGCCTATGTATCAAATGTGTTCAGAAAGCCCACGTACTGCAATTCTTTCTTGCACTTCTCAAGCCAGCATCCCCTTAAACAAAAGAGAGCTATTGTGAAGGGTCAGCTGGTTAGAGCAGGGAGAATGTGCAGTACGTTGGCCGACTTTCAGAGTGAATGTGAACAGCTCGGTAATATGTTTCTTAATAGAGGGTATCCGAGACATTTGTTAGAAGAGCTTACTTCCGAGGTTCTTAAAAAGAGGTTGAGTGGGTTCTTTAAACCTATTCTACACCAAATTCAATCTAGATTGGACCCCTCGGTGTCTGTCACACCAACATCACCTCGTAGTACAACTGACTTACAACTTGGTAACATCAGTCCTAGTAATGGACGTGACTTTTCTTTGAGTTACGTCATTACTTACAGTTTTAGTTCTAGAGCTATTATGGCTATAATACGGAAGAACTGGCAATTTATTTTGAGTAGTCCTGTTTTAATAGAAAAATTGGGTCTATCACCTAATTTTACTTTCAAAAGGAACAACAATCTTAAAGAACTCTTGCAAAGGGACTTTCATAGTAAAGAGTTCAATAAACGGACTGGTATGTCCACATGTGGATTTTGCAATTGGTGCCATAAAGTCAGGACGGGTCAGACTTATAGAATAAGGGATAGGAAGTACACTATAAAATTTCCACTTAATTGTGAGAGTAAATCTATAGTGTACGTGGCCTTCTGTGAGTGCTGCCCCTCCTTCTACATAGGTAGACCGATCGTGACTGCGTGATCGCTCACGAACATATGTATGCTATAAAGAAAAAAGTTGACACCAATGCTTTAGCAAAGCACGTGGACAACTTTCCAGGCCATTGTTTTTCATTTATGGCCATTGACCAAAAAACAACTAGCATCCGTGGGGGCCCTATTCCATTGCTTTTGGAAACCCGCGAGTTGGAGTGGCAGTTAAGAACTGATGCCTTTTGTTATCCAGGGCTCAACGAAAACTGTAATATTTCTGCAGTTTTGAGACTTAGAAGTTATTCAAGGTAGTGTTATTAACTGTACAGACTGCGTTTTACTCGCTTGTTTGTACATAGTTGGGGTCAACAACAATCACTTGAAATTTATTTTTTGAAACTTATTCACTGAAATATATTGTGGATATATTAATAACTGGTTACTCAATAACACTTATTTAATAATGTTACTTCAAGGTTTGTTAGTGTTGACTGTATATATGTTAAATCTTTGTATTGTTCTACACAATATGATTTATATATGGCATTTCTGCCCTGCTTTCAGTTGATTTTTACTTCACTAACCCTTGGTTAAAGAATGGACTACTTGTTTACAAATGACATGGAATTAGTTTTTTCCTTGTCAAAATAGTACTACAGTTTTTGATTATTTATTTTCATGGTTATATAAATCATTTAGCTGTTATAACTTCGGCTTATGCAGTTTTTAAGTTTAGATTTATGTATTTTAATTTAGTTTAATTGTATAGAAAAACGTTTTTTATTAATGTGATGTCATTTCCTCCTACCTTGCTATTTATACTGAGCGTGCCTTAGCATTATTGTTTACTTTATACTTTTCTCTGAAGAAGCCACATTGTTTTGGTGGCGAAAACGCTTGTTAAAACAATAAATTTGCGTTCAGATTTTACTATCTGGTGGATTGCTGGTGCAAGGAGTCCGTTCCTTTTTTCGTTTTCTACAGTGGTTTTTACTTTTTTCTGGTTTTTACACGTATATGTACATACTGTTAAGTTTGTCTGCACCTGTAATATATGCTTAAAAGTCTCACTCTATTCATCCACATTTCTAACTGTTCTGTATGCCTCTGAACTACCTCAACCAACAGCTAGTCCTGGTTTACTACTAATCTATATTAAAAGTAAGCACTCTCCCATACTCTGAATGTGGCAGCGTGTCTCCCTTTCTGTATTTTCACCTATTTCACCTCTTCCTTCTTCCCCTCTTCTCCTAGGTTGTAAAAGTCTACAAATCACCCAATGTAAAATTCTAGTAACACCTACACCAGGCTAAGTGCTTTAAATCTCCTGTCTGCAGCACACTGAAATAAATTTGTAAAAGTGTGCAAATCACACAACGTGAATTTGGGTCTATATTTTATTACTGCACGCTTACAAAAGCGAACGATAAATAATCAACCCCATGTAAGCAAAAGCTTACAATGTCAAAACCTCAGAAGTGCAATTTTTTTTCCAAGGGAAAAAAAATTGCTGTTCCAAAAATTAAAAAAAAAAAAAAAAATTTAAAACATTACATAATGTAGGGGGCTTTGCCCCCCCACACCCCCCGACGTGGACGGCTGTGCCCCCACATCCCCCTACTTAAATATACCAACTCCGAGATTGCACTACAGTGCCGTAAACGGCAAAGTAACAGAAGTGGCCAAGCAAATTCTTTCCCAGGGAAAGAATTCTCTGAAAAGCCGCTTCGCTATTTTGCCTTTTCGCTCTTTTTGGTTCGATCAAGATGCATTCGACAAACTGCATCTGTGATCTGGTAACAGGAACCCCGTGAATTTCAAGTAACACCTGCACTTTAAATCTTCGGTCTGCAGCCGAAATAAAGTAAGTATTTGAAATTAATTTTATCATTCTCCTGTAATCTATACATTCTTTATAAGACTCTCTGCACACCACCGGGCACCACCTTTACTATCACCCTTATTGTTCATCTCTATTACTCTGGAAATACTTGTGCCCCCCCTTAAATTTCCTTCTTTTTTACCCCCTCTCACTGCTTTGTGTTAACCCTGTGATATGTAGTAAACCCTACCTTATACTACAGCTCAGTACCTTGCGTTTCTCTTCCTTTTACCCTTTCCTTTGCATTCCTGTCATTAAATATTCTATAATAGTCTAAATACTGATTATTGTACTCTACTTTCATTTCCAGTGATAGGATTCTGCTGATAGATGCAGTCTGGTTCTTCCTGCTCCGTTTGCTCCACTACTCTCCCTGCCCCCATATCCTACCCATCCCCAAGTCCTCTGTTCATATCCCTGGCAAACCATTCCTTCTAATTTCCTTATCCAATTATATACACCTCTACCCTCTCCACCCTAACATCATATTTGTAGCTTACATACTTTTATTTATTCCAAATTGATCTTTTTTCCCATCTCCATCACTTCAATCTCATTTCCCCTACTATAATTCTTTGCATCTTACTATACTTCAGTCCTCCCTATACAAACACTACCTCTATCTTACATTAACCCCACCCTTACCACCTTCTCTCCTGCTACTCCTATATTTTCATTCCATCTATTAATACACAAATCAAACTAACATTGCACCATAAATTTACAATTGACCAGTCACATCTCCCTCCCCCACGTATCACAACTTTTAAGACAAACATAAGCTGCTCACATATCACTAGTTAACATGCATCTCTACTTACACCTGCTATTTCATTCTAACATATAAATACCACTCCTATTTGTATACTCACCCTCACACTAGACATGCTCCTGTTAACCTCCCTAACATCTTTACTCTTAATTCTCAACCTTGCTACAACTATATTCTCACTTACCTCCACACACCAATACACATTAATAACCTTCTCAGACCATCTCCCGAATAAACAACACATCTTCTCACATAGCTCTGCCCAGCTTTCCCCCTATACTCTCTGTGAAAAACTGAGGGGGCTGCCAGCCCAGACAGATAAAATTTTGTAGATAATTCTATGTGATTGTAAATATTAATATAATCCACAGGCTTGTTTTACAAATGTAAAGAGAACTATATGTTATGATTAAACTTTATGGAGTACTGAGCTTCAGAAATGTAACCACAGTGCACCCTGCTGGACGAAAGCTGTTCAGTAAAGAATTTTACAACTGTGTTTGATCTCAAGCTCGGAGACAGGGTGTCTGGGCTAGGAAATTTTTTCTATTGTTTTAAGACCGAGATAATTATTAGATTTTACATGTAAAGTGTCCTTTATTGCTGTGGTTTCCTGGCAGGTGCAAGATTACAAAGATATGTTAAATTTTGAGTTCTGTGCACCTGGGAAACTTCAGTAGAGATGTCACAAATGATGTAATGTGAAATGACTCAGCAGTACTGTGTATTATCAACTTAAGGGCTATCTCGGGAAGAAAGAATAGCATTTTGTTTTGGATCTAGTAAGAACATTCACTCACTAGCAGTTGCTTTCTCTGTATGTAAGGAGTATTTAGAACAGTGATTTCTCTTAGAGTTAGATAGGAATTTAGCCAGATTAGTCTAGCTGTTTTCTATATTTATGTCAGACTATCCTACAATATTGTTTTAAAGTATTTCCTGTGATTTCTGAACTATCTAGTTTCACTGTGTGGAATGAATAAGTATTGTCTTGTGTTTTTTTATTTATTATTAAATATTTTAAACCTTTCATCTGTGGCTGTTTTGTGTAGAGATAATTTAAGCTCCAGACTACTTGCATGTATTTGGTGATACTGTATAAGCCAAATCCAAAACCAAAAAACAAAATTATAAAATCCAAAAATAAACCACAGTCAAGGATGATAGAAAAAAAATAGCGTACACTCGTTTATTAACCGCTTTCGTCCACAGACTTCATCAGATAAAATTCATCTCTAAAAACAAGATATATATACACCAATAATAATCAAATTAAATAATTAACTTAATTGATAATTAGAAAACTTTTTAAACAGACAGTGTTTAAGAAAAGTATGAAATAATGTCTGCGTTTTTATTAACTGACAAACCTCTGTATTTTAAAAAACATTTCACATTTATAGTGTCATTCAAGCCCGGTGGTATATCAGATTTCAATTTGATCTGCCACAAAGTCTCATGTTGTTCTATATAATTTTTAAAATCCCCCCCTCAAAGATCAGGATATACAATTTCTAAAACTGAAAACACAAATTTCTTAAAAGCTGAACAACTGACTGAATGCCTATACAAGGCATTAGTAGCATCTTTTTGACGAATAGCATAAAGGTGTTCTTTAATGCGTACTTTAAGATGCCTAGTCGTCATCCCCACATAAAAAGCAGAACAACCAGAACACAAACTGATATATACGACACCTTTGGTGTTACAATTAGCAAAGGATGGCACTGCTATAGTTTTTGGATAAGTATCAATACTAATGTAAGGACCTTCAGAAATGTAACGACAGATGTTACATTGCTGGCAAATATTCATTCCTTTTTTGACAGTAGGAACAATAACCGAATTGTTATCGTGAAACTCTAACATTTTCTTTAAACTATTATTGTTCTTTGAAACAAAAGAAGGTCCATCCCCCAACACATTATAAAGCTCCAAATTGCCTCTGATAACCCTCCAGTATTTGCTGAATGTGCTGGCTATCCACTGTCATTTCAAGTGTACAAATCAAATTAGTATTCGTATTATTTATAGAAGAAAGGCTATCAAAATTCAAATCTCTAACAGTATTATAATCCAAAAAAGGCTTGTAATCATTTGTATATTTGTTTTTGATTTCATCACTAACCTTTAATAAATCAGGTTTAGAATATCCCCTGTCAACAAACAATTTAATAATAAATTCTAATTCATAGATAAAAACATTGTACTTAGAAGTCATGCGGCTTGCTCTTATGAATTGCCCTCTAGGGATATTATTAACAATATGTCTAGGGTGATTACTTGCATAATGCAAATAATTGTTGTTAAAAGTCTCCTTACGGAAAATACAACTATGTATCCTATGATCTTCCAAGTCCCACCAAAGAGATACATCTAAAAAATTAAATTTTAAACCAACACAATCTCTAGTAAATTGAAGGTAAGCAGAAAAAGAGTTAATTTCAGAAAGAAATAAATTAGCAGAATCTAAATTGCCTTCGATGATAAAAAACAAATCATCAACATAACGGCAAAAAAAGGGGATCTGAAATTTCTTCATTAAATGGGGTAAAAATTCATACTCCCACCAAGCCATAACTAAATTGGCACAAAACAACGTGTTGTGTTTGGTGTTGTGGTTGTTCTGCTTTTTATGTGGGGATGACGACTAGGCATCTTAAAGTACGCATTAAAGAACACCTTTATGCTATTCGTCAAAAAGATGCTACTAATGCCTTGTATAGGCATTCAGTCAGTTGTTCAGCTTTTAAGAAATTTGTGTTTTCAGTTTTAGAAATTGTATATCCTGATCTTAGAGGGGGGATTTTAAAAATTATATAGAACAATGTGAGACTTTGTGGCAGATCAAATTGAAATCTGATATACCACCGGGCTTGAATGACACTATAAATGTGAAATGTTTTTTAAAATACAGAGGTTTGTCAGTTAATAAAAACGCAGACATTATTTCATGCTTTTCTTAAACACTGTCTGTTTAAAAAGTTTTCTAATTATCAATTAAGTTAATTGTTTAATTTGATTATTATTGGTGTATATATATCTTGTTTTTAGAGATGAATTTTATCTGATGAAGTCTGTGGACGAAAGCAGTTAATAAACGAGTGTACGCTATTTTTTTCTATCATCCTTGACTGTGGTTTATTTTTGGATACTGTATAAGCCACTCTAATAGCCTTAAAAGTTCTCGTCACATTATTTGGATAGCAGTAATATTGCGCAGTCTAATTGGACACCCATTTTGTAAGGGCCTTTATAGTAGCTGATAGTAGTGGTTGGTGGCAGTCGGTACTACCTTATAGTCTGGGCAGAAAGGGGGAATAGCGGAGAACCTGTGCCAGTCTTCCCCAGGAGTGTCTGTGTGTTTGTATATAATTCATACCTCAGAGAGTGTGTGTGTCAGCTACTTGAGCAGGGATACGAAGCACTGATTAGACAGAGAAGGTGCTGGAGGTTTTGGCTTGACCACTTGGCTGAGATCTGTACCCTATAGTTGTTCCAGTGGGGAGTCTTATTGGGTTCTGGAGAGAAAGGGGGAAATCAGCACCAGACTGACTATGATCTCTGTGTGCTCTTAAGGGAAATTGTACTTTACTGTGTGTGTACTTGTTATCCTCCCAATGTGGACGCCCCTCACTGGTGCTAGTGGTGAGGATTGAGGCTCCTTGATTACTGGGGCAGTGCACGGGCATCACATATTAATTGGTTGGCAGTGGTGAGATATCCACACCCCTTATTAATTGTTTGGCAGTGGTGGGATAGCCACATCAAATATTAATTGTTTGATAGTGGTGAGTTAGTCATATCACATATTAATTGGCTTGTAGTGGTGTGGATAGTGAATTCCTGTAGCTTGTGTACAGTGATTACTGAAGGTGTTTTTGTACTCTAAATCAGCCACGCAGTGAACATTCAGACTTCAGATCACAATTGTTTTATTTCTTTTGTTAGCTTAGTCAGAGAGAGCAGGCAAGCATGTCAACAGAGGAATATGGCAAGCTGACTAGGAGCCAGCTGGCTGAGATGTGCCAGGCTAAAGGACTGGTGCATGGAAACTTGACTAAGGCACACATGATTGCAACTTTTGTCACAGCTGCATAAGAGAATAGCAACCAGAGGGAAAATCAGACTGGCCATGGAGATGTATGACACTCAGAGAATGGACAGCTCAAACTTTCTACAGAGGACTTAAAAATACATCTGGAGCTAAAGAGACGAGTTGGAGGCCAGGCATTTGGAAATGGAAGCTGTGGAGAAGTGAGAGAGAGGCAACATGAAAAGGAGATGCTGACTCTTCGCCAGAGTCATGGAGGTAATGTGGAAGGGAGTAACCAGACCCCAGAAGTACAAAAGGTCAGTAAATTTCTTCCGCAGTTTAAAGAGGGGAATAATTTTGATGGTTTCATTCATATGTTTAAGAGGGTATGCAAACAATATGATGTTGACCAAAGGCTCTGGGTACGGTTCCTGACCCCCTTACTCCATGGTAAAGCTGTAAATCTACTTTCCAAACTGTCTGATCATGACTTTTTAAACTATAATGCTGTACAGAATTTTCAGTTAGAATTTTTTAAGCTAACACCTGAAGCTTATAGGAAAAAGTTTTGTGAGCATAGACGCAAGGCAGATGAAAGTGTGTGTGAATATGTTGCTGAACTAAGCACTTATTTTCATAGGTGGGTGAGTGGATGTCAGGTCACCACTTTTAAAGGGCTGGCAGATCATTTGGTGAGGGAACAAGCCCTTAGCACTTTGCCTATGGACATGAGGATATTGTTAGCTGATAGACAATGTGCTACTTCCAATGAGTTGGGGAAGAGGGGAGACCTATACCTAGCAAGCAGGGCATCCCTGCACAGGAAAGGGACACCCAGTGCTGCTCATGGGTCTAAGGGAACCCATGGTGGGCAGCCCAGACTGCCCCAACAGAATCTGCCAGTAGCAGGGGAAGCCACTAGTCCAGGTACACATCCAGGACCTACGGTTAAATGTTTTGAATGCAACCAGTGGGGCCATGTGGCATATAGATGTCCACGGAGGCAAGGTGGGGTACAAAAGGTGAGGGAGCCAGTAAGTGGGAAAGACATAATGCCAACACTAGGTTGTCTTGACACAAGTGTACAAAACTACCACAAGAGGTTATATCCTATCATAGTGAATGGCAAAGAGACCATTGCTAAGAGAGACACATCATGTGACATAACCATTTTGAAGCCTGCAATGGTTACAGAGGAAGCACTACTTACCTGGCAATCTACTCCAGTCAGAGCTTTAGGAGGGACCCCATTCCAAATACCTTTGGCTAGGGTTCACCTTGACTGGAGGGTGGAAAAGGAAGCCAGCAAGCAGGTGTGTTTGAGGATATCCCTGCAGATGTCCTGTTAGGGAATGATTTTAGTAATGCAGTACCAGTTACATGCAGTCAGGCTTGGAGAGAAACATGTGGGTCTGGTAGCCTGGGGGTGACCCAGACAGACCATACACTTGCAGCCAGGACTGGTGAGATGGTTACTTCAGGGAGGGAGCTACTCTGTAGCAATGAGACCGAAGGTGAGCCATAGCTGCTTGTGGGTACTGATGTTCCCTTGGGCAGAGTGACTGCAAAGACAGAGGTGAGTAGTAGTACCCAGGCTGACAGTGAGGCACCACTGTCAGAGGATGCCAGACTTCCTGTGGAAGGGGAGCTGGGAAGGGTTACAAAGAGAGAGTTGAGATAGGTCAGCTCTCAGACCCTACATTACAAGGCCTGAGGCAGGTAGCTAGTGAGGCACCTGATTCTCAAGGAAAGTGAGAATCTTTATACTGGGACAAGGAGTTACTGTATAGAGAGTAGACACCTGAGGGAGGGCTAGAAGGTGAGAGAATGCAGCAGTTGGTAGTGGCTAGAGCCTACTGTCTGGCACTTCTAGCCATAGCCCATGATATTCCCTTTGCAGGTCATATGGGCATAAAATGTACAGTGACATATTATGCAGAACTTCTATTGGCCTGGAATTTACAGAGATGTAACAGGGTACTGCAGGACCTGTGAGCAGTGCCAAATGTTAGGTAAGGCAGGAGACAAGGTGAAAGCTCCTTTGATGCCTTTGCCTGTGATTGTGGAGCCATTTCAGAGGGTAGCTATGGATGTTGTGGGGCCTCTGAGTACTCCAAGTTCCTCAGGGAAAATATATATCCTAGTAGTAGTAGATTATGCTACCAGATACCTTGAGGCAGTGTCTTTGTCCTCCATTGAGGCGGAAAAGGTGGCAAATGCTTTGTTAGAAATTTTCAGCAGGGTAGGTTTCCCAAAAGAAATAATGACTGACAGAGGTGCCAATTTCATGTCAGACCTGCTTGCTTGTCTGTGGAAGTACTGTGGGGTAAAGTACCTAAAGTCCGCCCCCTACCATCCCCAGACTAATGGTCTTGTTGAGAGGTTAAACTCTGCACTCAGGTCCATGCTACAGGCATTTGCAGACCAGTTTAAGAGGGAGTGAGACAAATATTTGCCCCATCTGTTGTTTGCTTACAGAAAGGTTCCCCAGGAATCCACAAGTTTTTCACCCTTTGAGTTGTTGTATGGGCATAGGGTGAGGGGGCCTCGTGCCTTAATTTGTGATGAGTGGGAGGGTGAGTGTGAATCTCACAAGGAGTCTGTTGTGGCATATGTCCTAAACCTCAGAGCAAGGCTCAGGGAACTCATGGGCTTGGCTCAGGAGAACCTGGCAGAAGTCCAACAGCAGAAAAAGGACTGGTAAGATAGGAATGCTCGAGCTAGAGAGTATGCTGTAGGGCAGCAGGTAATGGTTTTCATTCCTGTCAGACACAACAAGCTACATGCAGCTTGGGAGGGACCCTACAAGGTTGTAAGAAAGGTAAGTGATGTGAACTATATGGTAGAACTGCTAGGCAGGAGGCACGGTCACACATTGTACCATGTTAACATGATGAAACCTTACCATGATAGGGAGGCCCTTGTGTTGAGTATTTGCAGTGGATTGCAGGAGGAGTCTGAGGAAGATCTGGTTACTGATCTCCTCAGTGAGGCTCAAATTGACACCTCAGTCGAAGAGGTAGCAATGTCCCAGGAGCTATCAGGACCCCAAAGGCCTATTACGCAGGCCCCTTATAGGGTGCCTGAGAGAGTCAAATAGACTCTGAGGGAGGAGATACAGGAATTGTTGGAACTAGGGGTAATTCAAGAGTCCAACAGTCCCTGGGCCCCCAGTGGTGCTGGTGCCAAAGAAGGATGGCAGCACCAGGTTTTGTGTGGACTACAACAAATTAAATAGTCACACAGAGTCAGATGCTCACCCCATGCCTAGGACATAGGAAGCCCTAGAGCAGCTGGGTGGTACTAAGTATCTTACAACCATTGATCTTACCAAGGGTTACTAGCAGGTGCCCTTGACTCCCAGTGCTAGAGAGAGGTCAGCCTTTGTGACTCCGTTTGGCTTGTATTAGTTCACACAGATGCCCTTTGGGATGAAAAATGCCCAGGTGACTTTCCAGAGGCTGGTGGATCATATCCTAGCAAGAGCAGGAGGGTTTGCCCTTGCTTACCTAGATGATATTGCCATCTACAGCCATTCCTGGCAAGAGCAGCTTCAGCATGTCAGGGAGGTGCTTAGCAGACTACAGAGGGCAGGGTTGACCATTAAGCGCAGCAAATGTCAGGTGGGTATGGCAGAGGTCTCCTACCTGGTACACAGGGTGGGGAGTGGTAAGATCAGGCCAGAACCTGCCAAAGTGGAAGCCATTCAGGCATGGCCTGCACCTGTTACCAAAAGGCAGGTGAGGGCATTCTTAAAGACAGCAAGGTACTACAGAAAGTTTGACCCCAGTTATAGTACCATAGCTGCTCCCCTCAAAGATCTGACAAGGAAAAACAGGCCAGATAAGGTAATGTGGACCCCAGCATGTGAGCAGACATTCCAGAAGCTTAAAAGAGCTTTGGGAGGACCCCCTGTGTTAGCTAGTCCAGATTACAGCAAAGAATTTGTCATGCAGGTTGTTGCTTCACACATGAGGTGGGGACTGTACTTAGCCAGATTTCTTCAGAGGGAGAAGAGCACCCAGTGGTTTATCTCAGCCATAGGCTTCAACCCAGGGAGGAATGCTATGCAACTGTAGAAAAGGAATGTCTAGCCATAGTGTGGACACTGCAGAAACTTCATCAGCCTTACCTGTATGGAAGGAAATTCATTGTAGTTACAGATCACAATCCCCTAACATTGTTACATCGAGCCAGGCAGCAAAATGCCAAGTTAATCAGGTGAAGCCTAGGGTTGCAAGCATATGATATGTCAGTGCAACACCGCAGTGGGATTAGCAATGCTAGTGCAGATGGGCTCTCAAGACTTCCAGATATACTCAACCCTCTCAAGCAAAGTTTCCCAAGGGACACTTGAAAAACTAGCTTGAGTTCTCAGGGGGGGGGGGGTGAAAAACTGAAGGGCTGCCAGCCCCGCCAGATAGAATTTTGTAGATAATTCTATGTCATTGTAAATATTAATATAATCCACAGACTTGTTTTACAAATGTAAAGAGAGCTATATTTTATGATTAAACTATATGTTGTACTGAGCTTCAGAAATGTAACCATAGTACACCCTACTGGAAGAAATCTGTTAAGTAAAGAATTTTACAACTGAGTTTGATCTCAAGCTCGGAGACAGGATGTCTGGGCTAAGAAATTATTTATATTGTTTTAAGACTGAGATAATTACTAGATTTTACATGTAAAGTGTCCTCTATTGCTGTGGTTTCCTGGCAGGTGCAAGATTACAAAGATATGTTACATTTTGAGTTCTGTGAGCCTGGGAAAGTTCAGCAGAGGTGTCAAGAATTATGTAATCTGAAATGACTCAGCAGTACTGTGTATTATCAATTTAAGGGCTATCTCAGAAAGAAAGAAAGAATAGATTTTGTATCTTGTCTTGGATCTAGTAAGAACATTCACTCACCAGCACTTGCTTGCACTGCATGTAAGTAGTATTTAGAACAGTGATTTCTCTTAGAGTTAGAAATTTAGCCAGATTAGTCTAGCTGTTTTCTATATTTATGCCAGACTATCCTACAAAATTGTTTTAAAGTATTTCCTGTGATTTCTGAACTGAACTGTCATTGTGTTGAAGTAATAAATATTGAATTTTGTTTTTATTATTTATTATTAAATACTTTTAAACCTGTTAACTGTGGCTTTTTTGTGTAGAGATAATTTAAGCTCTTAGGGTACTAGCATGTATTTGGTGATATTATATAAGCCACTCCAATAGCCTTAAAATTTCTCATCACACTTACTATTTGGATAGCAGTAATATTGCACAGTCAAATTAGACACCCTTTGGTAAGGGCCTTTATAGCAGCTGATAATAGTGGTTGGTGGCAGTCAGTACTACCTTATAGTTTGGGCAGAAAGGGGGCATAGCCGGAGAACCTGTGCCAGCCTTCCCCAGGAGTGTCTGTGTGTTTGTATATAATTCATATCTCAAAGTGTATGTGTCAGCTACTTGGGTAGGGACACGAAGCACTGGTTGGACAGAGATGGTGCTGGAGGTTTTGGCTTGACCACTCAGCTGAGATCTGTACCCTATAGTTGTGCCAGTCGGGAGTCATATTGGGGATCTGGAGAGAAAGGGAGAAACCAGCTTCAGACTGACTGTGATTTCTGTAGGCTCTTAAGGGAAATTGTACTTTACTGTGTGTGTACTTGTTATCCTTCCAATGTGGATGCCCCTCACTGGTGCTAGTGGTGAGGATTGAGGCTCCTTGATTACTGGGCCAGTGCACGGGCATCACACCCTCCCATATTATTCAATCCACAAATTGGTCTCCTCACATCCTATGAAACACACTTGACACCAGTACAATCACCTATGTATAAAAAACATATTCCATGATACTCATTTCTCATCACTTATCTACTCAAAAGTGGAAACATACATCCTAACCCAGGCTCACACTTTAATCTGATCCACAAAAGTAACTCCAAAGATTTAAACATACTAACACTGAACCTTAGAAGTATATGTAATAAGACAGCCTCACTGCATGCCTGGATTGATCAAAATAAGCCTGACATATTAGCACTTAACGAAACATGGTTACACCCAAATGTAAAAGACTGTGAAATAATACCTCCAAACTTTGCAATAACCAGATGAGATAGAGATAAAAAGAAAGGGAGAGGAATAGCCTTTCTGTATCCCTCTGCACTCAATATCCCACCCTACACCAGTAATATACCCACCTTTTTTAATGCTGCAGTACTAATCTCTTTTTTGAACCCCAACACAACAAAAATAATTTGCATAATAGTAATATATACCCTACCAGGTCATAATGCCAGTGTTAGAAGATATATTATCCTGGACATCCCATACAATAAATCATGAAACAATAAAGATTCTAAACATTAATATAGACTGGCAGACCTTTGCTTCCAACTGCCCCATAAATAGTATCAATCTGTATTATGTATTTTTACTTTGTAACCTTTATTTGCATTCTGTAACCTATATTGTATTATACTATTTTTGGAGCTTTCCATACTGTAACCTATATTGTATTATACTGTTCTTGGAGCTTTTCTCCCCGGGCCTCCACTGAAAATGGGCACTTTTTGGCCCAGTGGACTTCCCCGGTAATCAAACTGAAATAAATAAATAAATAAATGTTTTTTCACAGCTTATCAAGATACAGCAAAGATCTTACTTGCCAATCCACCCTAGACTGGATCCTAGTATCCCACCCCACTAATTATCCATCTTCAGGTACACTGTCTATTTCCATGAGCAATCATCTGCCAGCTTATGCCATTAGAACAAACTACCAACAACTAAGAGTACATACTGTAAAATCAGTTAGGAAGTTGTCATATTTTTTCAGCATAAATTCAACAATCTCCTACATGAAATAGACTGGACACCCCTTAAACTACTACCCTTTAATGATGCCGTACTATACTTTAATAACACCTTCCTTCACATACTTAATACCCTAGCCCCCATCCGTATGGAAAGAATCAAAAAGAACTCAGTTCTATGGCTCCCTAAGGAATGTAAACACCTGATGAAGCAAAGAGACATAGACTGGAAAACCTGGAAACTAAATAAACATGAACAAAATCATGTCATCTTAAAAACACTATGTAACAAAGTGACAAAATAAATCAACAAAGAAAGAAATCATACTATTCCCCGCTTCAACTCCAGCATAAAATGAACCACCCAAAAGTTTGGGGCTCCATATCTAATCTACTTTACCCTGGGAAAAATAGAGATCACACCCCATCACCAGATGCCCCTCCATCACAAATAGCCGAAAATGTTAACAGTCATTTCATAAAATCAGTATCAGACTTACTAACACTGGACCCCCCCCCCCCCACCCTTCAACCTATTTAGGCACCAATACTATACCATCTACTACCTCTAAACCTATCATTAATAAACCCCTTACTCAGCAAAGTATCATAAAACCCCATTCTCATTTCAACCCATACCCACAAACATCATAAAGAAATGGCTACACTACACTAGCTTCATTTTCTTCTTCTGCCGCATCTCACTCCTTCACAGCCTACAAGATCCTAATGTCTCTCCTAACTCCTTCTCTGTTTCCATGCCATAAAACTACTGCTCAGTCTGTAATAACTCTATTCTTAACTCTCTCGCTATCTTTCTGCATTACTAACTCTTCTGCTATTATTTTCCTAACTGAAACCATCATTTTATTTTTCATGTACTGTAACAACTGATGTCATACATTGTACTACCTACATACTACTTTTGTACACTTTATCTACTCATAGGCTACGTATATATTAAAATAAAACAAAAAACGAATGGTATACATCAAAACACACTCCAGTTTATTAAATGTTTAGTGCTTTCAAGAGAATAATATCTAACTTCATCTGAACACTCACATTAAACGAACAGTGGTATATAAAGGTAAAATTAGTCACATGACATGGAAAACACTCCCCAATCAATTTTCAAAAGAAGGGAATACTTTTAATTTCATTCATAAAACACCTTGCCTAACCACATTATAAATTAATGAAAAGTCATTAAAAATCTTCAATAAAAAATTAACCTTTTATACTTGTACAAACAACTTATCTAAATGAAAATGAAAGCATATTTAAAAAAAAAGAGTTCTGCCTTAAGTCTGAGGACACTATTGATGGAAATGGACTCATTCAGCCCAGGAAATTCCGTGGCATTACTTCTGAGGTACCATATCAGCTCTTTATATTCTAACAGTAATTCATGTGACTCTCCCCTTTCATCAAAACAAACTTTTTCAATACAAAAATATTTAAAACAATGTGTTAAATTCTTATTAATGTGCTTAGCTAACGCATTCCTGTCGTCATTTTTTGTATGTCATACTGATGTTAGTATATCCTATTTTTAAATTTATTCTTGGTCTTATCTATGTAAAATGAGTCACATTGTTGACACTCAGCAAGGTAAACTACATTAGTACTCTGACAATTTAACCTTTGACCAATTAAATCAAAATGTCTTCGCCTTCTTTGATAAACCTACATTGATTACAGTGGCCACACTTACTCATACTGTGCACATTTTCTCGATTTTTCAAATATAGATTTTAAACATAAATCTTTTTTATACACCACCACATGGTTATGTCCAATCTTTTCCAAATATTCACTGTGTCCCCTAAAAATATTCCAATTTTGGTTAATAATATTCGTTATACCTTCAAAATACAGGTTGTATGGTAAGACTAAAGCTCTTTGAAAATTAATGTTCTTCATTCTGCCACTCAGCCCTGTATTCTCATTCAACAAGTTATTATTAATACCTAGCAAGGGCACATAAAAACCTTCTTGTCTTTTCCTAAAGACCTCACTCAAAATTCTATCAAGGAAAAACATAGGATACCCTCTATTCAATAACATTTCCTTCAAAATCTGACTTTGTTCTATGAACATATGTTCATCACTCACCATGCGGGCACCATATGTTTCATACCTTGCTGAGTGTCAACAATGTTCCTCATTTTACATAGGTAAGACCAAGAATAAATTTAAAATAGGCTATACCAACATTGGTATGACATACAAAAAAATGATGACAGGAATGCGTTAGCTAAGCACATTAATAAGAATTTAACACATTATTTTAAATATTCTTGTATTGAAAAAGTTTGTTTTGATCAAAGGGGAGGGCCACATGAATTACTGTTAGAATATAAAAAGCTGATATGGTAGCTCAGAAGTAGTGCCACGGAATTTCCTGGGCTGAATGTCCATTTCCATCAATACTGTCCTCAGACTTAAGGCAGAACTAATTTTTTCTTAAATTTGCTTACATTTTCATTTAGATTAGTTGTTTGTACAACCATAAAAGGTCAATTTTTTTAAGTTTTTAAGGACTTTTTATTAATTTATAACGTTGTGTTTAGGCAAGATGTTTTATGAATTAAACTAATAGTATTCCTTTCTTTTAAAATTGATTGGGGGAGTGTTTTCCACGTCATGTGACAAATTTTACCTTTATATACCATTGTTCATTTAATGTGAGTGTTTTCATGAAGTTATATATTATTCTGATGAAAGTGCTAAACATTTAATAAACTGGAGTG
Organism: Protopterus annectens; assembly: GCF_019279795.1. Taxonomy (NCBI): domain Eukaryota; kingdom Metazoa; phylum Chordata; order Ceratodontiformes; family Protopteridae; genus Protopterus; species Protopterus annectens. Next base: position 1,564,903,308 of record NC_056732.1, read on the forward strand.
TGTTTTTGATGTATACCATTCATTTTTTGTTTTATTTTATTAGTTGCAGTGTGTGTTTTTTATTACTGTGTAGATATTGTTAGAATGCCTAAAAGTGTTTATAATAATATAACTCAATAGAATTATCCAGTTGTGTAGTATATCTTGTAACCTAGTTTATGTTCTATCAACTTATTATTTTTGTGTAGCATTCCTCATGTCACTTGTATTGTTTTTGGATTATAAAATATTTGTATTGCACTGTATGTGGAGCTTTTCTCCTCGGGCCTCCACTGAAAATGGGTTCTGTAGACCCAGTCGGACCACCATGTTAAACAAATGTCAAATAAGTAAATAAATAAATAAATAAATAAAATGGCTTTAGTAACTTGAGTGTAATACTGTGAGTTAAGAGAAGGGTCTAGCAAGATTTCAAGGTATTTGTAGTATCTTACTTTTTCCAACAGTTCATTTTTATTGTTGATGATGGATCAGGAGTTGTAGAATTTAGAGACTTTTTGTGCAGTTCAAAAAACATTGTTTTTTTTATGTAGTATTAGGTTGTGTCTGGTCACCTATTTACTAGAAGTCAGGTTAGTTTCAAACTGATGCTTTATGATGGCAGATCTGTAGATGGCCATGTCATTTGTATAAAGTATAACTGAGAAAAGGCTGGTGACGCAAAGGATTTTGTTGACAAAAGAGTGAAGAATACAGAAGAAAGTAATGACCCTTGAGGGACAGACATCTTTGAAGGTGGGAGCTAGAGGAGAGTATGTACATCCAATTGGTACCTTGAAGTGTCTGCAAGATTGAAAATATTTAAACTATGGTGGGGCTGCATCAGGGCTGATGCTGGCAGTGGTTAAGGTCTGTAGTAGAAGAGGATGACCTACTGCATCAAAGGCATTTGTTAGGTCAACAAAGATTGCACCAGTTAGTAGTTCCTTATCTCTACTAATGAATATCTTACCTGTCGAAGTATATTGGGTTGTTATATTACTTCTTTCAGACCAAAACCCATGGTTCTGTAAATTAGTATGTGGTCATCTAAATGGTGCAGATTAGTTTTCCTTGAGTTGGCAGAGCTTAGATAGTTTGGTTTTGGGGAATGGTCCCACTATGGTGATTTCCCATACTGAAAGCATTGTGTTTTGTGACAAATAAGTTGTATAGGTATTTAGGGTGGGTATAATACGGTCTTTCACTAAATGAATGAACCAGGGGTTAAGTTTGTCTCTTACTGGGAGGGCATCTCAGGGAATATTGTTAATGGCCTATATGCATGTGATCATTTTAAAGTAGAACTGGGCAGGGGCGTCTGAGATAGGATTACGATCTGGAACTCAGGTTGAGGGAGGCATAGAGAAGTTAGGGGTAGAGATGTGAATTTGTTTAGGAAGTAAGAGAGTGTGAGCCGTTCTGAGGATGTTCTGATGGAATCTTATGAATGAGGTCTACTGAGAGGGTCCAGCCTGATATGTTATTTGGTTCCAAAATGTCCTTTGATTTTAGTTAAAGGCATTTTGAGAGCTGGTGAATGAATTATCTTTCTGCCTTCTGGTGGCTTTCCAAGCTAAGTCATGTAGCAGGGTGCAGCTATCTTGGTTTTCTTTGGCTGGACTTTTTTTCCAGGTTTTCCAAGCACCATCCTTAAGTTTCTGCAGTGCTTTGGATTCCTCTGCTAACTACTTGTTGATTTTTTTTATTCCTGAGATCAAGTGAAGCATGTGTCTTGAAGTGAAAAGAGAAGGTTGGTCAATGAGGTAGCTAATGTTTTTGGGCCACTGAGATTTAAGAATTATTTCCAATGCACTGGAGAAAGCTTTGTTTTGTTTCCTGAAATTGGTGCTGAGTCTTTGAATAGAAAGAGTGAAGTTGGGATGGTTGTTTTATGATAGGTGTATGATGTTAAAGGAGAGAAAACAGTGGTCACTTATTGAGGATATTAGGATGGTGATGTTATGGGAGAGGGTTCATTAGTGATAAAAAGTTCCAGGAGACTGTGGTTTCCTGAGTGTAGGTTTGTTGTAGTAAAGTGTTGAATAAGTTGAGACAAGCTAAGATTTGTAAGAAATTCAATGATGTTAGAGTTCTAGGGATTTTAATGGTTAATGCTAAGTCACCCAAAATGATTATCAACGCCAGCAGTACATTAGTTTTAACCTGCTGGCTACAGAACTGGGTCTACCACCCCTAGCAGGCATTCTTATGTTCCTCTGTCTCATGTGGCACTGGAAATCTTAAAACAAATAGTAATGAGCCCAGCATATCACTAACAGCAGAGGGCAAATATAGTCACAGATGTTAGGCATGCTGCACAGTGACAATGCAAATAAGACGTCTTAGAATGATTTGGTGGCTCTTCCTCCTTTTTTCTTTACACACTGATGGAGAAGGTCTGAATGTTGCCTCTTAAGTTCTTGATACTTATGCTGACATTACTCATCAGAATGGGTGATCCCAGTGGCATCTCTTACTATCTATGCAATCTCATGCCAGGAATTCACTTTATACAGGGGGTCCGCACTGTATCCCATCACCCATTCCCAATGATCCCACTGCCATAATTGTAAACATCTTGTACTCCTTGCTGCTTAAGCAAGGAGCTCTGCCAGAGTGTGATTCTGTTGAGGCCATATCTACTCATCAAGAAAGGTCCAATGCAGTGGTTGATGTGGTACATGGCCACACATTGTGGATAGTATTTGACATGCATTAATGGGTAGCAAGATAGCACAGTGTCCCTCGGTAGTAGCATGATGCACGTAATAAGTAGTAAGATGCAGAATACCTCCACAGGTGTGGACTAACAGGCTTGGGAGGAGCTCACTCTGGCAAACATAAGGGATAGGCAGGCAGGAAGGAGGGGGTCCACCTGACAGAATGCAGGGAACTGGCAGCAGAGGTTTTATTTTTGTGTTGGGGGTTCCACCTACTAAGGCACAGGGAACTGTCAAGTCAGATTGCAGTCCTGAGGGGAGGTCACCTGGATAGGGCATGGGAAACAAAAGCAGACTCAGTTGCAGTAATGCCATGTAGGGCTATACAAACTGTGCCAAATGCACACAGACAGCATGACATACTATATGGGATGATGGGCCTCCAGTACACCAGATAAATACTGTGTTATTTACACAAGGGTGAACAAACAGTGTGGGGGCAACTGTTGACTGCTATGAACTGTCAGGCATGAACACACCGATCCACATGTGTAATCCACAGGTGTACATATCCTAGCATGGGACTGAAAGAACTGCAATGGCTGGAGAAGTTTTCCACTCAGTAGCCAAAGGTGCTACTACCGGTCCTGCACACACATGACATGCATATCCTCGGGAAGGGTAAAGTAGACAAGGGCTTTGAGGACCATTTGCGGCAGGGACTGGTGCAGGACATCAATACAGTTGGCAGACATAACAGGACAACACACCAAATGTGTCAAAGGATCACTGATATTAAATTGCATGCAAGGACCATGGGATAGTAAACTGTCAAAGACAGGTTGACCAGTGAGGGTGAGTCACCAACACAATGACATTTGTCAGAAAGGAAAGATTTTCTGCTGTATCTCAGCAGGGGAATTGAGACAATCCTCTTACTTGGTAGTGGCTTTTATTTAGAATCTGAGTTGGTGAAGACTACCTGAGTGTCAGTAAGGGATGCCATATGTGAGTAGTAGCAGATGTCATTCCTGTTAGACAGTTGAATGTGTCTGTGTATGTTTTACTCCGAAAACACACATATGTATTTGTGTCATCCAGGGGCATCAGGGATGCAACAGAGACAACCTGCAGCACAAGGTTTATATGGGCCCATAGGCTATGTGTAGAATTGCATGCAGCAATCTGTGTGCCAAATGTTGGCTAGAGTCACAAATATGTATCAGTATTACTACAAGTATGTTATCTGTATGCATTCAGGTTCCACTTGGAGAGGATCCAGTGCATCAATTCAGCACATGCCCGATGTGCATCAATTCAGCACTTGCCTGATGTGCATCAATCCAGCACATGCCTGATGTGCATCAATTCAGCACATGCCTGATGTCAATGAGTCTCTGAAGGCTGATGATAATGGCACTTTGGAGTGGTAACAGTGGAAGACATGCTCAGATTACACACAGCTGAGGTGTCTGTAGTGGTCCAGTACGAACCTTTGGTTTCAACTGTGTTCTGTTAATGTCAGCCCATCTATATCAGCCTGCTGCTGCTGCACGGCTGTCACTACCAAAGATAGCATCACAGGCCACATGCCATGGGGAAGGTGTGTAGGTTGTTGTTGCCTCAGTAAATCCAGTGCATTACCTGACCAGGTTGTTACCCTTAGCATCAATTAGTGCATGTGCAGCTCAGTGATCCAGGCAGGGGTGGCCATAATTCACATCATGGCAGAGGGATTCATGGTGCATAGTGGCTTGTGTGAACATGAGCAATGACTGCAGGGATTGTGGGACATTCTGCAATACATGCAAACTGACACAGCATAACCTGGAGCAGATAAGCCTGGTGAGGGCAGTGGTGGTCCATTTGTCAGCTATTAGTGCATCCATGTGGCTATAGGAATGCCACAACCATGGTCATGCTAGGAGATGGATGTATATTGCACAATTACACACTAGGCTTGCAAAGATGTTCCACATTATTCTGGAAATGGCTGCACTGTTCATGGCAGTCCTGTCCCATGGCTTTGGATGCTCCCAGGGATGTGTCTAATGTTCTTCTGCCTCCTCTGTGGACACACTCTATCAGACAATTTTTTCAGAATCTCACAGCTCAATGACAGAACTCTCCCTTGTAACTGTACCATGAGAAACACCTACCAGCGTCCATTCATTGGGTTGTGGATTCCATAATTCCACCAGAACTCCAAAACAGGAGGTATGGTGTTATTACCAGACTCATCTCCGGTATGGCATTCCATCCTGTGGACAAGATGCTTCCAATCTTAAAACTCTACAGCCACATGTCACACCTTCCAAGGTTCTGCCCATGGAAGCTCCACCAAAAACTGTAGGGAATCTGGCTTGTGGTGCAGTTCCTTGATAGTTACTATATACTGAGCCCAAGACCCTTACACCTATGCTAACATTGCCACCCTTTTGTTAGTGTGCCCCTCCCTACCTACACAAATGATGATCAGTGTGCCCTGCTTACCTCTCTGGCATACATGGGTATGTTAACATCTGATGCAGAGTGTGCCCAGTCAGTGCACTATAATGCATAGCCTCGGTGTGTTAATACATGCCTCTGTTTTATTTTGTGTTTGTCTTGCCATGGCCCATAGTTGTTGACCAGACACCATCTCCTTGCCAGTGACACACCATCTCTGCTGTAGCCAGTTCCTCTGAAAACTCTTTAACCAACTCCTCTGCCAGGGATATCTCAGGCAGTACTATGGTCTCCCTTTGCTGTAACAGTTCTTGTAGCACCATGTTAGGAAGCATGGCACAGATTAAAAATATCTTGCTGCTGTTCTCCTGACTATACTGTTGTGTGCCACCAGATGTATCCAGGCAGTGGAAGTGATTCTTCAGCACTCTAAACACACTTTCAGTGATATTAAATTTGTGAAACAGTGCAGCACTGTACCTCATCTTTGTCACTGTATAGGAGCAGGAGATGAGGGTTATCTGCCATGCGTCCAAGGCAGATCTGTCACAACCTATAACACACACCATAGAACACCAGTGTCAGTGATCTGCTACCCATGTTCATGGGACAAGACTGTCATGAGCTCTGTGTGTGGCAGTATGCACACCTGCCAACATGATGACCTTCTGGAAAGTCAGTCCACACAAAACATTGGTATGGGTCACGTGTATCAGATGTTGGAATCATGAAAACTGACTGGATTATCTACAGACATATTGTATGTTATACCATGTGCACTGCACATCACCTAGCAGTTGGGGCAGTGGAGGTCCTTCATGTTGGTAAACTGAATACCAAGCAGAGCTGGTGGGGCCTTTCTAGCAATGCAGGTACAGAAAAAGGCACTGGGACCTCAGGGAAATAGGCTATGTCAAAGAATGTCTACATAATGGTTGTCTTCTCCTCCATTGTCTGTATAAAACAAATATGCATTTCCACATGTTTCAGCATCAAATCAAGGAACTAGTGTAGGATTTGTGAGGCTTTCAACTGCAAAACTCCTAGCATGTCCCCTGTCAGATGCTAAAAAGTCCCTGTAGCAAGGATAGTTAATGCTACACAAACCTTTGTGTCCAATGGGATAGGCAGTTCATGCTTCCTACCTCTTGATCCCATGTGAGGATGACACATGTCTATTAGCTCCCACATGATGTCTTTGTCTTCATTATAACAGTCCACCATGTTTCAGTTATAGAGCTGATGATATGTCAACTGCTAATGGACTCCTCTAAGTCCTTGAAGAGGGTAGTGAGCAACATCATGGACACTAGATCTCAAGATGGTCACTAACATATGCACCAATATAGGCTGACCAGCTAATGCAGATGCTACTTCTAGCATCACAGAGTGAGTGGTACACTTGTACACCAAAATTTAATGGTGCTCAGAAAAACTGATCAATATGACTCATTGTTTTACATTTCTGAATTGTACCACCATATTTGATTTCATCATTTCTATACTCAATGGCTCTCATTAGCGTACTGACACTCATTTGCATGTTATTATGTGATCATTTGCATGTGTTGCATACACAACTATTTTCTACTACTGCAATCATGCTACGTCTGAAAATCATCTCATCCCAGTGAATCAACGTTTTACATGCTAGGTTGATTAATGCATGCATTATTTGTTTGTGAATATCCTATATTTCAACAGATACTTTCTGAGCCCTCACTAACATTTATGTGGGGTGAGACCCCCACACCATCAGCTCACCACCTATCATATTTTCCACAGTTGATCTCCATGTTTTGTCTATAAACTGCTCCATACCCACTATTTCTGATGGTTGTAACAAAAGCAATTTTTCAAACATTCCTGCCTAATTCTGTGATGTATAAAGCAGCGTACTTTGTATAGTGCATTCAAACTTTCCTGGTTACTTCTATGATGTATAAAGTAGTACACTTTGTATACTGTACTGTACTGAAACCGTATGCTTGCACATACAAAAAACTGCATGAGTGGATACACAAATACACACACACACACACACACACACACACACACACACACACACACACACACACACACACACACACACACACACACAGACACACACAAAACCATCACATACATATTAAGGACATGAGTGCCATTTATCAGGAAATGATTTTAGTATGCTAGCAATCTAATTTTCATTTTATTGTTTACAGATCTGTATTTGTGTGCAGAACTCTAACCTAATGGACTGCACTTTATATCAGGGTTCTGAGTGCTACTTGTTTGATATCTTGCGTTTAATATTTCACCAGTTTAATTTTAATCATATTTATTTCTAAATTCATGCCTACATGAATATTTAGTTTGGTAGACATCCTACATTGCTGATAATTCTTGCATGCAGGATATAACAAACACAGATGTGACTGACTTATTGCTTTAATTCTTTATAGCTATAAGACAGAGGAATATATTTGAAAGAGGTAGAATATGCTTTACCATAAATGTTTCATAAGAAAGAAATCCATGCAAGCAAACGTTTAATTTCTCCTCAAGGTTGTATAATTTCTTCTAGTCTTTGGAATACTGGGATTTTCTACCATGGTATTTTTAACACAATCCAACGCAAGCATTTCATTCTCTTAGCACAGCCTTTAATTTGCAACGATTTTAATATGAATAACTTTTCCAAACTGGTCAAATGAAGGACAGATGTCTGCAGGCAGAGGATGCAAGCTGTGAATTATTTCACCATTTTATTCATAGCTATGTAAATAAGATGCATAAAAAGGACATTTCCTTAACTTAACATATTTGTGCTAATGGCACAAGAAATTAACAAGCAGAGAAATAAAGATTATTGTGATGAAGCCAATAAAAGAACTGCAATGAAAATGAAGCTACTCACATTATGAGTACTTGACATTAACTCCACAGATCTGTTCTGTTTATATATTCCAAGAAAAATATTTCCCGAATTGTCCCATTGTGAAAATTCAAGCCATATTTTTTGTTCTTTATTGAAAAACAGTTATCAATCTTTTATGAAACTAATTAAAAATGAAGAGCATAGGAAAATGGAGCCCTAACTGTGACACAGACAACCCAAGATTGATGAATGGCTCAGTCACTGGAGGAGACATGGATGGTGATGTGAACATTAGCAGCATTTTGCCAGCTTGTCAATTCTTGCAAGGAGGGTAGGAGGTGGGACTTCTGTCTGTGATCTATTACTTCCCATTAATATGGGCATGGCATGATTGCAAGACAGATTGCCATTACAATTTGTCAATGGAGTTGTTTGAAGCTGACTGACATTGTATGCAGTGATGTGCATGAAATTATTACCTCTGCACAATTAGGGCATCCCACCCTTCCCAAAACATCACTCTCGTATGTAAGGCAGGAGGATATCTGATACTGCTAAAGGATATACTAAGCGAGTCTCCATTTCTTTGCCTATGACTAAAGTGATCCCAGTCCCGTGGTGGCAGTATAGATTCTATAGTTAGAAGTGGAAAGCAGCTGATGGCCAGCTGAAAGGTACACAATGAGGGGGCCAAAAAAAAGCATAGGAGAAGCAGTGTAGTTATAATTAGTAATTCAGAAAGGTTATCATACTTTCAAAATGGTTTATAAATTTCAGTACTGTTAATGATCAGCTTTATTCACATTGCACACATTTTGCAGATTAACCTGCAGTTGTAATTTACATTCTTTCTCTACTACAAATAAAATATAATTTTCTATTAACATTGCATTATTTATCCTAAAAAACTGAAACAAGAAATGGTATATTTCAGTTTAGGCTGAGAACAAGTTAAATGTAAAACAAGCTGTGCCATTAGCCTTACAGTATTACTGGTACTGGCTAGTGTATATATGATAATGTATACACAAACGCTCATTATAAAACTGCCAGCAACAAAGAATAATGTTAAGAAACCCAAGGAATAATGTATTGTAGTAATATAAGTCATTAGTAACAAAATGAACGAGTGACGTCTAAGACAGTTCCTCAAACCCACGTATTTACTACAAGAATGATACAGACAATCCTCCAAACTAGATAAGGAAGCATGTTTCTTAGGCCATATTCTTAGACTGTGTCCATCTTGAGCTCCAGGTACAGGGTCAGAAGGCAGCTCAGTCACTGCACTGACAGATGTAACATTCATGAACAGTACTGTGTGCCTGAACAACATCCATGGGTTGCAGAACAAAATGTACAATGTTATATATACGGGCTTAATATGGATTGTCAGATGAGAAATGCTTAGTATGGATCGTTAGATGACAAATGGCACAATGTCACAGCAGGGTTTGCACATCTAAACAGGGTATATGGCATAACAGCAACCAGAGCAACATAGAAAAGGTGCAACAAATGACAGCACATTTGCTTTACAGTATCTTTGCACAATAAGTGCTGGAGTAAGCAACGCAAAAAGGAAAAAAGGGATGACAGTAAGGACAACGTATAGGTCAACTGTGATCTAAACTCTGGTGATGTATGTCAAGGCAGGGACAGTCCACACAGCCTGGTACCCTGTGTGTTCAGAAGTGTATAGGGCCATGTGGGTGGGGGCATTGTCCACACAGCCTGGCACCCACTGTGCTCAGCAGTGGAGAGAGCCATGTCAGTGGGGGCATAGTCCACACAGCCTGGCACCAAGTGTGCTCAGTATTGTACATGGCCATAGGAATGGAGATGTAGTACTCGCAGCCTGGCACCTTCTGTACTCATTAGTGTGCAGGGTCATGTGGGTGTTGATATAGTCCTCACAGCCTGGCACCCTCTGTGCTCAGCAGTGTACAGGGACATGTGGGTGGGGGCATAGTCCCCACAGCCTGGCACCAAGTGCTCTCAGTAGTGTACAGGGCCATAGGAATGGAGATATAGTACTCACAGCCTGGCACCTTCTGTACTCATTAGTGTGCAGGGTCATGTGGGTGTTGATATAGTCCTCACAGCCTGGCACCCTCTGTGCTCAGCAGTGTACAGGGCCATGTGGGTGGGGGCATAGTCCCCACAGCCTGGCACCAAATGCTCTCAGGTAGTGTACAGGGCCATAGGAATGGAGATATAGTACTCGCAGCCTGGCACCTTCTGTACTCATTAGTGTGCAGGGTCATGTGGGTGTTGATATAGTCCTCACAGCCTGGCACCCTCTGTGCTCATCAGTGTACAGGGCCATGTGGGTGCTGGTAGAGTCCACATAGTCTGCTACCTTCTGTGCTCAGCAGTTTTCAGGGCCATATGGGTGGGGGCATATTCCACACAGCTTGGTACACTGTCTGCTCAGCAGTATACAGGGCCATGATAGTGAGAGCATACTCCATTCAGTCTGGCACCCTCTGTGCTCAGCAGTGTACAGGGCCATGTGGGTGGGGGCATAGTCCACACAGCCTGGCACCGAGTATGCTCAATAGTGTACAAGGCCATAGGAATGTGGATATAGTATATGCAGCCTGGCACCTTCTATGCTTACCAGTGTACAGGGCCATGTGGTTGTTGGTACAGTCCACATAGTCTGCCACCTTCTGTGCTTAGCAATCATCATCATCAGCCCCCTTTTTCCCATTTTTCTACATGGGGTCAGGGTATCGTGTTAACTGTTGCCAACTCAATCGATTCAGTGCTACACTCCTGCCTTCTTCAACACTCATGCCTGACAGTCACAGATCTTCTTTCACACAATCCATCCACCTCTTTGCTGGACGTCCTTGCTTCCTCTTACCTTCTTCCTGTCTGTCCCAAATCTTCCTCACCAGATTGTCTTCTGCTTTTCTACACATGTGCCCAAAGCACCGTAATTTGGAGCTACTTTGGCTTCTGCTCTTATGTCCTCATTTCTTCATTTGTCCCACAGTGTGCATCCTGTCACCTTTCTCAGGCACTTCATTTCCATCACGTCTAGCTTCTTCAACTGTTCTGCCTTTACTGCCCAGGTATCTGTACCATACAGTAGTACTGGTTGCACCACTGTCTTGTACACCTTACTTTTCAGCTTCTTTGGCATTCTTCTGTCATAGACTACACCTGATACTCTATGCCAGTTGGCTGCAGACCCTCTGATTCTAGATTTGACCTCATCATTCAGACTACCCTTCTCCTCAACTACTCCTCCCAGATACTTGAAGCTGTTTACCTGTTCCACTATCTTCCCTTCTATCTCTATTCTCAGCTTCTTCTGATTTCCTCAATTTGCTGCCATTACCGCTGTCTTATCTGTGCTTAGTTTCATTCCATGTGCCTTCGGATTTGCATTCCATTCTTCTATCCTTTGCTGAAGTTCTAGCTCAGGGTCCGCCTGCCATGCCACATTGTCTGCATACAGCAGCTTTGTTGATCCGTCCCCTCCAACCTGTTTGCTAATGCAGTCCATCACCAGTATGAACAGCAGTGGGCTCAGAGCTGAACCCTGATGTACACCCACATCCACTGGGAATCCCTCTGCAAGGCCGAACACTGTTTGTACTTGAGTCATTGGATCCTTGTACTTATTCTACCAATGTTTCTAGGACTTCAAACCACTGCAGTACTGCCCAGATCAGCTTTCGTGGGACCTTGTCATATGCTTTCTCCAAGTCTAGGAATGCCCAGTTGGACTCTCTCCTTATCTCTAGCTTCTTCGCAAGTATCTGTCTCAATGCAAGCATTGGGTCAATTGTGCTGCATCCTGATCTGAATCCAAACTGCCCATCTCCCATCCTACATTCTACTACTCTTAGCAGTGTTCAAGACCATGTGAGTGGGGGCATAGTCCACACAGCTTGGCATCCTGTCTGCTCAGCAGTATACAGGACCATGTTAGTGAGAGAGCATAGTCCACACATTCTGTCACCCTTTGTGCCTGGCAGTGTACAGGGCCATGTGGGTGGGGACATAGTCCACATAGCCTGGCACACTGTGCTCAGCAGTGTACAGGGCTATGTTGGTGAGGACATAGTCCGCATCGCCTGCCACACCCTGTGTTCATTAGTGTACAGGGCTATGTGGGTGGGACATACATACATTTTATAACTGTATGACGTATGAAGTTGAATGGCAACAGTCAGTGCTTCTGTCTCATGAAATACACATACACACACAGACATACGCACATACAGATTTTTCAGGGCTGTGTTATACAGTTCTAGGGAGTGAGCTTTACACCATGCCACACAGAGACTTGATGACTGGTATGCAGGAACAAGAAACACAATCCATGAAAATGTTTCACAGGATTTCAAATCACTGCCCATTTCTCTATTTCTGTACCTGTTTAAACAGTAGATTTATTATTCAAGTAAAACTGTGTAGTGCAGGCTTGCACCATCTGCAGAGTGGTGTACCTAAATCAATATGCCTGTGACTAGTTCTAAAAGCTATGTGCAATGTAAAAAAAGAAACTATATATTGTATATCAACCAAAAAGAACTTGGAAACAAACACAAACTTGGAACAAAAACATCAGTTTCAAACGTGAAACACCTTTCCAACGTCAAAAAAAAAAACAATTTTAAGTTTATGAACACAGGTTTATTTAGCGCTTTTGTCAGTTTATAACATAGACTTCATCAGAATACTTCATCTCAAAAATCCACTCATTTAAATACTCTAATTCATTACAACATGTGATGAAATTCAACCAATGAAACCCAGCTGATCCTGAAATCAATAAATATTTAATAACCTACATAAGAAATACAAACATCAACCCCTCTATAACATTAAAAACACAACTAATCACATAGTATAAAGAATAAAGATACTTGATAGGCATATACTAACAAATTGTTACCATCTTTTTACACCAAAAAAAAATATATATATATTTATATATATATATATATATATATATATATACATCAAACATTAGTCAAACTTTATATGAGCGCAGTTTTAAATAACTAGTAAAGATAATACCATCATTAAGGCCTGGTTTACATAAAGCATTTAATCTAACTTGCCAACATAACTCTCTAAAATCTAAAACATCCTCCCATGGACCACCTCTAGGGTCTTGCGATACTTTATCAATGACTGTAAATTTAAAACCATGTGATGGGAAGTTCACAATATGCCTATATAAGGCACTATTCATACTTTTATTTTTAATAACTCTAGCATATCTCTAGCATGCTCATACATGTGTTCCCTTAACTTCCTCTTAGTTTTACCTATATAGAAGCATGCACATGCCTCACACAGTGCAACATAAACTACCCCTAATGTATCACATGTATATTTGCCCCTTATTTTTATAAGGGTATTATTGATGACAAATTGATCAGTCTGTTTAACCAGTGGGCATTGTGGACAAAAAACACTTTTTCATCCCCATGAAACATTTATATGTACTATTTTCATGTTTGAAGACCATGAATATTAAATGAAAGAAGATACCAGCATTTCTTGTAGGTTTCCTTCTTTAAAAAAATACTGCAAAGAATCTGATTTGTGGGACTTAAAATTCACAGAAACATACAATCATACAATATATAGCGATACATAGAATCATACTATATATATATATATATATATATATCTACTTCAGTAGATCATCTTACCTTAACACCGAAGCCCAGATATCCTAGTCGAAAGCTCAGAACAGACCAGGATACCAAACGTACAAAGCATCATAAAGTCACACCGGGAAACCGGTCAGTCATCTAACACCACCACAAAAACAAACCACACTAAAGTCAACCCAACCTAATGGGGGGCTTGGTCCCCAAGACCCCCAAATCCCCCTTACTTAAATATACCAACTCTCAGATCACACTACAGTGTGGAAAAGTGCAAAGGTCACCATGCTGGCCAACCAGCTCTTTTTCCGTATTAAACTTCCAATATTTTGCCGTATGGTATCCTGGTTTGTCCGGTGCTTTCGTCTCGGTTATCTGGGTTTAGGTGTTAAGGTAAGTAGATCTACTAAAGTAGATAAGACACAATTGCTATACTAGGAGAGGCCAAAAGCACTGTCTCTTTATTCAGTGTCCTATAAACTCATTAGGGATTATCTGTGCCTTGCATTCCAGACCATTACAGATCCAGTACTCCAAGACCTCTTATATCTCCACAAATCAAATAGTTCCACTAATGACAGAACCAGGGATCTAAACTTACTTTAGCAAATAATCAAAACAAGGTGGAGAGATAGATTTATCATGCAGTGTTTTCCCCTTTTTTGGAATAAACTTTCTCATTTTGTTTATTTGTTTTCTTTATTTGTTTAGATATAGGTCTCCGGACTTAGTATTTGTAGTACTGTTTAATTTATGAAGGTATAAGAGGTCTTGTGCCACTGGATTCTTATGGTGTGATAAGGAAGGCACATATCACACCTAAGGAGTCTGTAGCATACTGAATACAGGGATAGAGTTTCCAGTCTATCCTAGTAGCAGTGCAGCACACTATCTTCCTTCAGAAAAGGAGTTTAAGACAGCTGGATGGCTATCTACAAATTGATCCATGGTATGACTGGCCTTTTGGTCCTTGATAAAGAAAACAAGGTCTAAGGATAGTACTCCAAAGCATAAGTGGTCACAGGGCCCGGATGCCTGGTATTTGTTGTGACTGTATAGAAGACAAATGGGTCAGGAGGGCCATTACCACCCAGTACCCATCTTAGGCCATGGGGATAGGCTAGTCATATCAGTAATGAATTTAAATTACCTTGCTCCTTTTGAAAGAAGAGAGTGAATCACACTGATTAATTTGGGGAGGAAATGTGCCACAGAAACGAGATAGGCACTACATGACAAATCCGTCTCTCTGCCTAGTTCTGTGGTCTTAGTATTTGTAGGAGTGTTTGAATTATGAAAGTATAAGAGTCTTACTGGATCAATTATAGGGCCTGATAAACAAGGCACATCACACCTAAGGAGTCTATAGGATGCTGAATACAGGGATAGAGCTTGCAGTCTCTCTTGGTAGCCATCGCCTTCCTCCATCTCCCTTACTTGATTTATTTTTTTGTCTCTTTTTTGCCAGGATGTAGGTGTGTGTGTGTATATATATATATATATATATATATATATATATATATATATATATGGGTCTACTTCAGAAAAATGAAACCCTATATATATATATATATATGTATATATATATATATATATATATATATATATATATATGTATATGGGTCTACTTCAGAAAAATGAAACCCCAGAACACCGAAACCATCACTGAGACGACATGAATGAAACCCCATTACACCGAAATACCAGAAGCGCGAAATTCAAAATCCCGGTATTACAGGATTTTCAATTTCGCACTTCTGGTGTTGTGGTGCAAGTAAGTATGTATGTGTAAGTGTATGTTTGAGGGTTAGTGGTGTGTGTAAGTGTGTGTTGTGACTGTGGTGTGTGCGTGTGAGGGACTGTAATGCGTGGGTGGGAGTTTGCCTTGTGTATCTGTGCGATCTCAGAGTTAGAATATTAAAGAAGGGGGGTGTGGGGGGCGCAGGGGTGCTTGCCCCCCTGCCTCTCTGTATTGTAGGATGTTGTGTTAGGTAGTTTGGGACAGTTGTGCATGTGTGTGTTATGTATGTGTTTTAACGTGGTTGTGTGTTTTCGGTGTTATGGTGTTTCGTGCATGTGGCCTCGGTGTTGTGGATTTCGATCTTATGGGGTTTCGTTTTTGTGAAGTAGATCCATATATGTGTGTGTGTGTGTGTGTGTGTGTGTATATATATATATATATATATATATATATATATATATATATAGTTTTTTTTGGTTAGTTACTCCTTTCCTAGCATTTTGTTTTCTTTCCAGTGAGGTAAGAAAACTCTGAATCTTTTGTCATTCAAACAACCAAAAAATGAGTGACCAGTTTCCAGGAAAAAATGCTCCCCTTCTGCAGTGATTAAGAGGTAGGATATTTTAACTGTTGTGGGTAGAAGTTGCAGGATGGCCATGGAGCATGCTTTTCCACACATATAAGGGGCATTTTGGGAGATGCAGGTCTTCTTTTACTATGTTAAACAAAGCTACTTGAATATAGTGTTTCTATTCCAGTGTCACCACGGTATAGGGAAAGGTGCATTTTGGCTATGTCAAACAAGTATTTGACCTTCCTCTGAGTAATGATGACTAGAGATAATCATAATAAAAAGACAGGAAATTTTTGGGATGCAGGTGACTTGCCCCCATACTAAGTCACATCATCAGACAAAACTCTGCCATGCAGTAATAACAAAGCTCTGCACTCAGATGCAGATGATCGAGTCCCCCCAAGCCCATTTTTGGTGTTTGATTTTGCTATTGACTTATTACAATGTAATAAGTAGTTTGCTTTGCCAGAGAATCCTTACTGTTGCAGAGCAGAAATTGTGGTATGATATGGTATGCTTAGAATCATGCAGGAAAAGCATTTGTCATTATTTATTTACTCCTAGTAAAGAATTATGGAACCGAGAAAATATATTTTAGCTTCTCACTTTCAGTACTATGACACATCCAAGGTACAATAAAGACTGATTTTGTAGCATGTGAGGAACAAAAGCATTATCTTGGCATGAAATATAACTAGCCTTTTTTGTTAAAATTATTACCATTAATTGTTAGAGAGGTTTTTGTTCTCATCCAGCCAAGCAGAACACGTATATTTCATAGTGTGAGTCATGGTACACAGCAATAAAAGATAAATTATTCCTTTGTTTGTGCAGCATTGTCCATAGTAAAGCTATAAATATATTTGTTTAATAAGTCGATTACAGCTAATGTTGCAAACAGTAAACTTGAGAATCATGTCAATTTTATGAGCATTTTAAAAAGCTGTGAAGAAAGTAGCTGTTCTTATTAAGAACCATTTTCAGTCACATTAAAGCTTATTTAGTCCTTGCCCACTCAACATAACTTGCTATGTGCTCTTTAAAAAAACAGACCCATTATATGTGATGACTAATAACATATTATCACTTAACTGTTAGTCACTGGGCAATTTTCTTATTAGATAAATGGCTATCTGACAGTTTTAAAGCTTTGTTGTATCAATCCATACATTTATATATCCCTACATACATAATTTACTACAAATAGCAAAATTTCAAGTACTTTAACTTGTTTCCAAGGTTTTCATTTATAGTGACAATTTTTGAAGTAGCTATATAATATAAACTACATCCTTGTTTCCATTTAACAAAACAGTACGACACGCACATGATTTTTTAAAAATTAACACAGCAAATGAAAAGACAGGTACAGTATTCTAATAAACTCTGCAAATGTGATCAGCACTCAGCAGATGTTAAGTGAAGGGGTGGAGTACAGATGATCCTGGGTTCTAGTACAGGGTGTGCAACTTTTGTCTAGTAACCTCCTATGATCCTATATTTAAGAATAGACCTGGACAGGAAACTGCAAACTCACCCCGGGAGTTTTATCTGTGCCCCTCTTGGACAGGGGCAGTAGCTGTTGACTTAGTTCCGCTTAATACTTTGATATTCAGGGGAACAGTGGTTGTACTTGGATAGGCTCATAAGGGCCCTAGGGCCATTAGCCTAGTAATTGCCTATGAGCCTAAGATCCTATTAACAAAGAGCAATTAAAAGCATGTCGTTAACGTGATAACGCCTTTATAATATTTAAAGGCCTTTCACTGTAAAAAGTGCTCAAACAACTTTACTGATCTTATTACTACTTCAGTTTGGTCAAAGGGATGAAAATATGTTTTTTTTTTTTCACTTTACATGCGTTAAAATAGCTGTTAAGGATTAAAAGTAGGGCTATCACTGTCAGGTAATCCCACCAAGCAACTTCATATACCCTGAAATGCTCAGGTATCTCTTCTACTCTTATGATAAACCTGTCTCCCCTACATTCCCCACATCTACTTTACCACCTGTGTAGCTGGATGCATGAGCTGAGTATATTATCTTTATTACTGTTTCTATACACAGATAATCACTCTCACATTGTTTGCTTTTCTCCTATGGCTTAATTAGTATTCATTAAAAAATCTATTTCTATTTTTCTCAAACTCTAGGCTAAGCAGGTTGGGCCTAGTCTAGCTTGTTGGCTCTTTTTCTGTTTAGTATTTTTTTTAGGATAGCCTCACTTGCTATTCTTGTTATTTCAATATGAGATTATTAGTAGAGTTTGATTTGTTTTTTTGTGTCTGGATTTACATAGATAAACAATCTGACTTCAGAAAGAGTGGCAGATACGACCAAAAGATCATATCCTGAAATACCCATGAGCTCTGTGTGGTATGCCATGGGGTGGAGGTTGATATAATGGTTACAGTTTTTATCTCACAGACACAAGGTACAGGGTTTGATTCTCACTTCTGAAAGGAAAATTGGCTAAGCTTAAAACACCCCTCAAGGACAAGTAGAATAGTAGCTACCTATGAATGTCTAGACCAGCACATTTAGATACCTCCTGTTACATTTGCAAAGTCTTTTGCCCTTGTTCCTTGCAATAAACGTATTTTGAAAGGGCATTTGCCCTCTTCTTTTGAGGATAAGGGAGACAAAAGGTAAGAGAAGAAGGATAAGGAGATGAAGAAGAGGAGACTAAGCAGACTAGAAGATGTTGCTCCGAGTTCCTTTCCCTCAGTTAAAGTTTGCAGAACCAATTTAGTGCAGGAAGATCCATCTCCAGTTGATTCAGAGCTCACTGCTTCACCCTTACTTGGACTGTCTCATCAACAGACTTGTAATTTCAGACAGATCCCTTCAGAGGCCTATTTTCAGAGAGAGAGAGAGAGACAAAGAACTTTCTACAAATCTTGCGTCTCATCCTTTTTCCAGTTCCTCCCTTAGGCCTACAAAGTCTGTTTGGAGTCATTTTGTGAATATCAGTTGGAATTGAATAATAAGATCCTTTGTCATGGACTTGATCAATATAGATATCACCCCATTCCCTCAGTAGTCAGGGCAGATCCGGCTGGTCAAATGACTTCTACTCTTGAAGCTCCTTACTCAACACTTGCTTGTTGCAAGAAGTGTCTAAGCTGATAGCTCTTTCAGTGCATCTTCTTTTGGCATCAGCCAGATCCGATCTTCTCCATACCATCAATTCTGATTCCATTAATGTCAGTAAGGTCTCAGCATTGAGCCATCGACACTGAGTATATGATCTCCTCTTCAATAGTGACTTGCTCACTGACCTTTTCAATGCTCATTTAAGGTCTCACTTCCATTCTCAATCCCAGAGCCATTGATACCATCAGTGTCGTTTGTGCCATGGTCAAGGCCATCAAAGTCTGCATCCACAGGGAGAAGACAGTGACAAGACAAGAGTCCTCCATACAATGAACTCCTTCTCAGCTTTAAATTTCTTTGAGAAAATTATTGTCTGACCATTGAAGCAGGCAGGAAATGCTTTACCCCCCCACCCAACACTAGTCAGTCTGCAACCCTGAGCCCCCGGCATTGATCCAAAGGACAAGGTGAATGTCAGTATCTCATACCTTCCCTTCAGCCTTCAGCATGGATCCTGTGTATTTTCAGGTTCATGGTTATGTCCCCCAGCCCCCCCCCCCGTGCTACTTTATAAGCAGATGTGCAAAAGTAGGCACATAGCCTCCCTCATGGAATCTTTGATATTAGTAATGTTAATGAATTTTTTCATCACTGGGGCTAGCCTTGCTGCAACATTTTTGTTATATGATCAACCCCAAGTGCCGCAGATATTTTATCTGAGGGACAGATGCTGAGGGAGCCTGAGTCTTATCAGCAGCCTCTCAGACTTCCCTTTTTCCACTAATGATAAAAAGTTTACAAAAAATATCCTTGTCAAGCTATCAGCGATCCTCATATACGTCTTTTGGCAGAAGCAAATGTGGTTCTTCATGCTATGGCCTAACCTCAAAGTGGAGCCTTGGCTACTAGATTCCAAACTGGATATATTATCTCATCCATCCAGTGAGCCTCATCTGGACATTATTTCTTACCACATAGTTTCTCCACTTCAGCTACTGGTTAGGTACATGTCCTACCATTCTATAGTGGTCCAAATTCTTTCAGTCTCACTGAAAGCAGAGACTCATG